>NC_089502.1:1889833-2174076 GCF_036850765.1 Saccopteryx bilineata
TATATGACCTTTATCATGTTGAGCTATTTTCCTTCTATACCCATTTTGTTGAGAGTCTTAAACATAAAATTGTGTTGTATTTTATCAAAAGCCTTTTCTGCGTCTATTGATAAGATCATGTGTTTTTTGTTCTTTGTTTTGTTGATATGGTGTATTACGTTAACCGTTTTACATATGTTGAACCATCCTTGAGATTCTGGGATGAATCCCACTTGATCATGGTGTATTATCTTTTTAATATGTTGTTGTATTCGATTTGCTAGTATTTTGTTTAGTATTTTAGCATCTGTATTCATTAGAGATATTGGTCTGTAGTTTTCTTTTTTGTGCCATTCTTTCCTGGTTTTGGTATGAGGGTTATGTTGGCCTCATAAAATGTGTATTGGAAGTATTGCTTCATCTTCAATTTTTTGGAAGAATTTGAATAGAATAGGAACCAAGTCTTCTTTGAATATTTGATAAAATTCGCTGGTATAGCCGTCAGGGCCTGGACTTTTATTTTTGGGGAGGTTTTTAATGGTTTTTTTTTATTTCTTCTCTACTAATAGGTCTGTTTAGGCTTTCTGCTTCTTCTTGACTCAGTCTAGGAAGGTTGTATTGTTCTAGGAATTTATCCATTTCTTCTAGATTGTTGAATTTAGTGGCATAAAGTTTTCCAAAGTATTCTACAATAATTCTTTGTATATCTATGGTGTCGATGGTGTTTTCTCTTTCATTTTGGATTTTGTTTATATGAGTTCTTTCTCTTTTTTCCTTGGTAAGTCTTGCGAAGGGTTTGTCAATTTTGTTGATCTTTTCAAAAAACCAGCTCTTTGTTCTATTGATTTTTTCTATAGTTTTACTGTTCTCTATTTCATTTATTTCTGCTCGATTTTTATTATCTCCTTTCTTCGGCTGGTTTTGAGTTTTCTTTGTTCTTCTTTTTCTAGTTCCTTAAGGTGGGAAGTGAAGTGGTTCACTTGGGCTCTCTCTTGTTAGTTCATATATGCCTGAAGTGATATGAACTTCCCTCTTATCACTTCTTTTGCTGCATCCCATAGATTCTGATATGTCGTATTGTCATTTTCATTAGTCTGTATATATCTTTTGATCTCTGCACTTATTTCTTCTTTGACCTGTTCATTTTTGAAAAGTATGTTGTTTAGTTTCCACATTTTTGTGGGATTTTTTCCCTCTTTTTGCAGTTCAATTCTAGTTTCAAGGCTTTATGTTCAGAAAATATGCTTGGTACAACTTCAATTTTTCTGAATTTGCTGATGTTGTTTTTGTGGCCCAACATATGGTCAATTCTTGAGAATGATCCATGTACACTGGAGAAGAATGTATACTCTGTCACTTTGGGATGAAATGTCCTGTAGATGTCTATCATATCCAGATGCTCTAGTGTTTTGTTTAAGGCCACTATATCTTTGCCGATTCTCTCTTTGGATGACCGATCTAGAGCTGTCAGCGGTGTATTGAGGTCTCCAAGTATGATTGTATTTTTGTCAGTTTTTGTTTTAAGGTCAATAAGTAGCTGTCTTATATATTTTGGTGCTCCTTGGTTTGGTGCATATATATTAAGAATTGTTATGTCTTCTTGATTCAGTGTCCCCTTAGCCATTATGAAATGGCCATTTTTGTCTCTGAGTACTTTTGTTGTCCTGTAGTCAGCACTATCAGATATGAGTATTGCTATGCCTGCATTTTTTGGATGTTATTTGCTTGGAGTATTGTTTTCCAGCCTTTCACTTTGAATTTGTTTTTATCCTTGTTACTTAGATGAGTTTCCTGTAGGCAGCATACAGTTGGATTTTCTTTTTTAATCCATTCGGCTACTCTGTGTCTTTTTATTGGTGAGTTTAATCCGTTTACATTTAGTGTAATTATTGACACTTTTGAGTTCCCTATTTCCATTTTATATCTTGCTTTCTGTTAGTTTTGTGTCTTGTTTGATTCTTCTCTTTCGTTTTTCTATCTTTTGTTTTTATTTGGTTGTATTCCATACATCTTTCCACTGTTGCTATCTTTTTTATCTCATGTGCTTCTGTCGTGGTTTTTTCAATGTTGGTTACCTTTAGGTAATGAAAAGGGTTCCTACCATGTTCATTGTAGTGCACTATTTTGTGAGTACTTTTGCACTCCATCGTCCTTTGCTACTGTTAATCTCCATCCTCTCCCCCCTTTCTTTTTGTTGTTGTCACAGTTTAAATTTGGTTTTATTGTGTTCTTCTTGGAGCTTTTACTTGTGGCTTTATTTTTTTTTTGTTTTTTGTATCTGATTGGAGAGCCCCCTTTAGTAATTCCTGGAGTGGGGGTTTTTTGATGATAAATTCCCTCATCCTTTCTGTATCTGTGAATATTTTTATTTCTCCTTCATATTTGAAGGATAGCTTTGATGGGTATAGTGTTCGTGGCTGAAAGTTTCTCTCTTTCAGGACTTTAAATATTGGGGTCCACTCTCTTCTAGCTTGTAGAGTTTCTGCTGAGAAATTTGGTGATAATCTAATGGGCCTTCCTTTATATGTTGTATTCTTCTTTTCCTTGGCTGCCTTGAGAATTTTTTATTTGCCATTGGTTTGTGCCAATTTCATTATGATGTGCCTTGGAGTAGGTTTGTTGGGGTTAAGAATACTTGGAGTTCTGTTTGCTTCATGAAATTGAGGCTTTAGTTCTTTCCACAGGCTTGGGAAGTTCTCATCTATTATTTGTTTATGTTCTCCATTCCATTTTCTCTCTCTTCTCCCTCTGATATGCCTATTATTCTTATGTTATTCTTTTGATGGTGTCAGATAATTCTTGTAGGGTATCTCATTTTTTAAAATTTTTGAGTCTCTTTCTTCCTCTCTCTGTTGTGCCTCAAGTTGCTTGTCTTCTATTTCACTAATCCTCTCTTCTATCTGGCCTGTTCTATTAGCCAAGCTTGTTACCTCATTTTTCAGCTCGTGAATTGATTTTTTCATCTCTGTTTGATTTGTTTTTATATTTTCAGTTTCCTTGGACATGTATTCTTTGTGATCATTGAGTTGTTTTCTCAGCTTCCTAAATTGCCTTTCCATGTTTTCTTGTATATCTCTGAGTATTTTTAGGATTTCTATCTTGAATTCTCTGTCATTTAGCTCCAAGGTTTCAAATATATTAAATTTTTTCATAGATTTTTCCTCATCTATCTGTGTTACCTCTCTTTCTTTTGTATCCATGATATTCAATTTTCTCTTCCTTAATGGCATCTGAGGGTGGTTTTGTTGATAGTATTAATGAGATTTAATAAAAAATTAAATGTTAAAAAATAAAAAATCGAAAAAAGTAGTTTTTTTAAAAAAAAATAATATTGAAATAAAGAAAAATAAAATAAAATAAAAATTTTAAAAAAGGAAATTATTCCCCCCTCCTTTTTTTTTCTCCTCTCCTCTCCCCTCTTTCTTGAGAAAATCTTGTGGTGAACTGTGATGTTAGACCGGAAGTCTTGCCCTCTGAATGAAACCCCCCGCCCTCACTGAAAAGTTCCAGTTTTCAATGGTGGTTACCTTTAGGTAATGAAAAGGGTTCCTACCATGTTCATTGTAGCGCACTATGAAAAGTTCCAGTGTTGGAATTGGCTCTCACTCCGTCCCCATGTGCTGCTTTTTCAAGGCACTGGGGTGGCCTGAGACTCTGCCCTTGGCCCACACAAAGGCCCCTGACTCTGCCCCTCCATGGGACAACATGGGCTCCCACTCCCGAGGTGCTGGGAGGAGTCTCCTGCCCACTCTCCATGCACGCAGACCAGGATGTGAGGCCGGAGTCTTGCCCTCTGAGTGAAACCTCCCATCTGCACTGAAAAGTTCCAGTGTTGGAATTAACTCTCACTCCCTCCCCGTGTGCGGCTCTCCCAGGGTGCTGGGGCAGCCCGGAGGCTTTCGGTCCACACAAAGGCCTCTGACTCTGCCTCTTTGTGGAGTAACATGGGCACACCCTCCTGGGGCTTTGGAAGGAATATCTTGCCCACTATGCGCTGACCAGGGGATCAGGTAAAATGGCTGCCCCGCTTGCCTTTCTTTGTCTGGGTTTGGCGCGAGTGTTAGCTGTATTGCCCGGGTTGTCACAGGAACAGTTTTTCCTCGGCTTGGATTTCTGTGCCACAGCCTGGTTCGGCCGTTTGTGCTGTGGCCTGGATCTATTCACCCCCTTTGCTCACCTTAGTTTCTATATGCTCAGTTTCCAGTGAAAACCGCCTTGTTTAGGTTAGTGAGGAAGGCGGAGCATTTCTTACTCCCTATTTCCTTCGGGGTTTGGTTATATATTTAACCAATTTTTTGCTCAATCATACCTTTGGGTGTATTGCAAAACATCTGGAGGCTCCAAGGATAGGTTTTTCTGTTTCTGGTTGAAGATCTTGTTGAGGTTTGGGGGAGATTTATCGGTATTGCTTCCTACCCCACCATTACTCTGATGTCATCTCCCTCTATTTCTTTTTAATCATAAGTCTCTCTCTTCTTTTCTTTGTAAGATCTCTAGTTTCCTTTATTTAATATCACTGATTCTCTCCTCTAACTGGCTTGTTGTATTACCTAAACTGCATACCTTAGTTTTCATTTTATGTTTTAAGTTTTTTATCTCTGTTTTTAAAGTTTCAATCTCCTTTGAGTAGTACATATTTTGTTTATTAATATGTTTTTGGAGCTCATTAAATTGTTTATTAGTGTTTTATTGCATCTCATTTAGTATTTTGAAAAGTTGAATTTTGAATTCTTTATTGTTTAACTCCAAGATTTCCATGTGATTGAGTTTACTTTCTGAAGATTTTTCATTATTTTCTGAACTATATCCCATTTTTGTATACCAATAGTATTTGATTCATTCATATTTGATGGAATTTGAGTGTTGTATTGTTAAGAACTTTATCAAAATACAAATAAAAAATAAAAAGTAAATGTAATAAATACAATAAACATATAAAAGTTTAAAAATAATTACAAATAAAAAAGGCACAAATGACAATTTTCAAATATGAAAAATATCAAAAACAATCAAAACACCCAGAAAAATAAGAATTAAATATATAAAAATTAAATAAAATGAAATTAAAAATTAAAAAATAATAAATATTTGTTTAGAGACTTTTTTTGTTTTCTTCCAGTATGTGTCACTGTTTAAACTTACAGCTCTGTGAAATTTCCAGGCTGATTTCTACTAAGATGTTGCATTGCAATGATGTAGGCAGGGCTGCAGTCAGGTTGGTTTGTGGTGCATGTTGTAAAGGCTTTATGGCTTTAGCAATGGTGATCTCAGGGCTTCAGGTGCTCCTCCGTGTCTCAACAGACAAGAGGACTAGATAGGGAGAACCTCTGTTCTTCAGGGTAGAGAGTGGCTCTGGAGAGTTAACTGGGATCTGGCATTGGCACTCTCTTTACCCTGCGACGTGAGGAAAGTGGGATCTAAGAGGCTGGGATCTGCACTTTAGCTTTCTCTGTCTTTACACTGAGTGTGGGCTGCTGGCAATTCATGGCAACACTGGCTGTGACCCCTTGTTCTGCTGATTTTTTGTTTTAGTACCTCCCCCTCAGCCCCACAATATCACCACTCCTTCCCACAGAAAGAGACCCAGAAATTCCAAGGTTTCCTTCTTTCCATAGCCCAGGCTGAAAAAAGAAACACAGGTCCCTCCAGGCTTCTCTCTTCTCTGGAGATGAGTGAATAAAATACAAAACAGTCCAAGCCTCACTCTTTTTTTTTAATTTTTTTTAATTTCTTTTTTTATTTATTCATTTTAGAGAGGAGAGGGAGAGACAGAGAGAGAGAAGGGGGGGAGGAGCTGGAAGCATCAACTCCCATATGTGCCTTGACCAGGCAAGCCCAGGGTTTTGAACCGGCGACCTCAGCATTTCCAGGTCAACACTTTATCCACTGCGCCACCACAGGTCAGGCGCCTCACTCTTTTTTAGAGCAAACCATAAGTGTGTCTTATCTTCTGCCCCCTTCTCAACTCTTCCCATGTTTAGCATATTTGGTGCATATATCTTTCATGCAAACCTGTGACCTGAGATATTTCACTTCATTATAGCTGTTCAATTTGTTGATATCTCATGCGGAGAGATCAGGAGTATCTCTCATGCTGCCATTACTCTGATATCATCTCTCAAGTTATAAATTTCTAAAAAATCAGAACAATGAAGCCTTTCTTTTGAATAAAACATATTTGGTTAATACACTTTTCAAGGAAGGGAATAGAACTAATATTCATTCCATATTATATTATGTAATCTATCATATTCCTTTCTTACACTAATGTCTCACCAGCTAGGGATATTATTATTTACAGACTTGAAAACTGAGACCTAGCTGTGGCTGGATGGTTTAGTGGTAGAGCAGCAGAACAGCATGTGGATGTTCCAGGTTCGATTCCCAGTCAGGGCACACAGGAGAAGTGACCATCAGCTTCTTTTTCCCTCATCTGCCCCTTCTTTCTCTTTCTCTCTCTTCCACTCCCTCAGCCATGGCTCAATTAATTTGGTGTTTTGGCCCTAGTTGCTGAGGATAGTTCTGGGAATCCTTCACCTCAGGCACTAAAAATAGCTTGGTTGTGAGCCTGGCCCCAGGTGAGCAGAGCATAAGCCTGAGACAAGGGTTGCCAAGTGGATCCCCATTGACGTGCATGTGGGAGTCTGTCTCTCTATCTTCCCTCCTCTCACTTGGAAAAGAGGAAAAAGAAAACTGAAGCTTAGTGAGGTTAACTATTTTATCCAAGGTCATATATATATATTAAATACTCAAAACAAAATTTGAACTTAGTTCTCAGTCCTTCTAGCACCTCACTGTCCACAGGACCACAAAGGTTATCATTCAGAACATATTAGACAATTACAGAAAGCATTTGCTAAGAGCATCTGTCTGTGTGACTTAAAACTAAGTTAACACACTTTATCGAATTATTACATTACATCAGAAAAGATACTCTGCATCTAAAACAACTCCAAAATTTATAGCAGTGATAATTTTTAGCAAAATGGCTCCCAAATTTATTGAAAGATTTGAAACATATTTTTGTTGTTGGGATAAACAATATCCATTTTACGTGTATAGTTGGAAAAATATAGTACACTTTTTTTTGACCCTATGCAACTGCTAATTAATGGCTGAAGGACAGCTCTGATGCTAGAAGGCAGGTTAGGGTTGGTTTGACAAAAGATAGATTAGCACCTGTGTGAGATAACACATGTGGTACAGTACCTAGATTAGACTAAAAGAAAGTACCAAAGTCTATTTCCACCCCCATTTCCCCCTTCTTGACCTTCCCTCACCCTACATTCACCCCATTCCCCACCTTTCCCTATGACTACTGCTACCCTGTAGTCCAGGGGTCCCCAAACTTTTTATACAGGGGGCCAGTTCACTGTTCCTCAGACCGTTGGAGGGCCAGACTATAAAAAAAATATGAACAAATCCCTATGCACATTGCACATATCTTATTTTAAAGTGAAAAAAGAAAACGAGAACAAATAAAATATTTAAAATAAAGAACGAGTAAATTTAAATCAACAAACTGACCAGTATTTCAGTGGGAACTATGCTCCTCTCACTGACCACCAATGAAAGAGGTGCGGTGGGGGCCAGATAAATGGCCTCAGGGGGCTGCATGCGGCCCGCGGGCCATAGTTTGGGGACACCTGCTGTAGTCTATATATATGTATTATGTATATACGTTTTTGGCTTCGCATGGGGCATGAGGAGCACAATGCTGTGTATAGATGGTGTTATTTTGAGGACATTTGAAACCAATGTCCTCAAAAATAATAAATACATTACAAGTCAACACATAAATAAATAAATAAATAAATAAATTGAAAAAAGTGCCAGAAATGTTGAGCCACTCAAACATGCTTAAGTACCCATTTCAAGGAAAATCATATATGGTTGTCATGCTTCCAATTTATTTTACTTTTCCTTAAGTTATTGATTGTAGTAAAAATTGCTTCTCTAAGTCTAAAATTATGATTTCAAAAAATTTTACAGCTTTTTTGAGTTATATTTCTCATGCCATAAAACTTGCCTATTTAAAGTATACAATTCAATGGCTTTTAGTATAATCACAGAGTTGTGCATCCATCACCACTTAATTTTAGATTATTTTCATTAGTACTAAAAAAGAAACTCTACATTCCTTAGCCATCATCCCCAAAGAATTTTCCTTTTCCCCAGTCCCTGCCAAACACTTATCTAATTTCTGTCTTTATGAATTCACTTATTTTTGAACACTTAATATAAATGGAATCCTTCAATCTGTGCCCTTTTGTGCCTAGCTTCTTTAACTTACCATAATATTTTCAAGTTCATTCACGTTATAATATATATACCAATACCGCATTCCATTTTATGAATAAATAACATTCTATTCTAAGGATATGTGACATTTTGTTTATCCTTTATCTATTGATGAATATTTGGGTTATTCCCACTTTTTGGATATTATGAATAATGCTGCTATAACCATTCAATTACAACTTTTTCTGTTGACATGTTTTCATTTTTCTTGAGTATATACCTATGAGTGTAATTTCTGGATCATATGGTAACACTACATTTAGTATGTTGAAGATCTGCCAGAGTATATTCTAAAGTGGCTACACAATTTTACATTCCTTCCAGCAATGTAATAAGAGTCTACTTTCTCTACATCCTGTCTAAACACTTGCTATTATCTGACTTTTTTACTCTAATAACTCAGGTGTAAAGTAATCTCTTCTTGTGGTTTTGATTTGCATTTCCCTTATGACTAATGATATTGAGCATCTCTTCAATGTGCTGATTGGCCATTTTTATCTTTTTTTTGAGAAGTCATGGCTTTATTTAGATAGCCCAAGAAGTGTGGAAAGCATTAGGTGGCAGTTGGAACCATCTGGAATGTAAACAGGAACTCTTGTTAAGTATATATTAATTATACACCAAGCCCTTCCACCACATTAATGAATTATCTTATCCTACAGGTAAAAGAAAGCCCTTTCTTCTAATGACAACAAAAATTATTCTATTTGTGTGTTCTTAGCTGAGAGTTAACAGAAAGTAGCTAATGGGAGAAGTTTACTTACCATGAAGAATGACTTAATTAATCTCTAAGATTAAAAATTCCAGAACATCTTACTGAAACCTGGATTCTGCCAGGATAGGTCAGATCATTGGTGTGTGCCCTTGAGCCCCTTTGAGCAAAAGTCTAATATGACTGTGCTTTGTAATTGTTAACTTAATTGAGTCCATTTCACTGTGCTTTCAGTTGACCCTGTAGAATTTTTTTTTCTTTTATGGTTGAGAAAGAACTTACACATTTCTCTTCTCTGAAAATAAACTTTTATCAGAAAAATAATATGAATATACAATCCATCTATATTGAATTAGCACAATTGGATGCAACATTTGATTCATTTAAGAGGATTTGCATTATTACAATTAAAGGTTGGAGGTCGAGATGACTACCCATCTTTGAAAGAACTCTAGATAACCTGATAAATTTAGATGTTTGGAAATACTTGTTCAGTTGTCTGGTGACAAATACAAATGTCAAAGTAAAACAGAACTCCAAGAATTATTAATTTAAATTAATTAACCCAATGACACTCTCATAGAATTTTACCACTACTGCAGAACCCAAATAAATATAATGTTTAAGGCAGGTAAGCTGTTTTTGTTGTGGGATGTTTATTCATAATGAGCTGCAGAAGGTTAATCTAATGGGATGCAGGACTGTATTGGATGGTGAAATGCTTTGTGACCAACATTCATTTGAAGTATCAATTAACTTTTAATTCTTGGAGGGAAACAAAAGCAGCACTGCACAAAGACTAAATTGAGGTGATATAAGGGGCACAGATCCCATGGAAACTTAGGCCTGCTACCCTTTTATAGCAGGGAAAAGCCCCCTTAACTAACACAAAGAGGTTGAAGAGTAAGGAGGCAAAAGGGTGAATTGATGTGTGCCCTGTTAACTCAATGATGTTTCTAAAGACTGAATGGAAGAGTCAAAGCCACCCAAATCAAAACAGTGCTAAGTCAACAGCCTGGCCAAGACAGCACAACCTGAAAGGATATGCAAATGATTCAATCTGATAACTGCTTTGGGGTATCACTTGGTCCTCTAGCTCTTTCTCCCCTGGAACCTTTTAAACTTCACATAGAACAGCAAATTGCTTTACTATTCAGTGTATCCAAACTCCAAGAAAAGTCCAATATGTATCAATTCAAATAAAAAAAACCCATAAAAATGGTGGGGTGATAATTTCCAATAAAAAAGTATATTTACTATACTCAATGTTTCCCTAAAGGGTTCTTTTAAGCAACTTGCTATGTGATTTTTATAAAGCAACAGCTGTGGTCCTACAGACAAGTCCCACATTTAACAGGGAAGATAAATCTTTCCATGAAGTGCTGTTGTGGACATGTGCAGCTTCTGACTACCAGATAACACAGGAGTACATAATTAGTTTATTTTCCAACGGTGGAGCCACCTCATGCTTTTCTTCAAATTCTATCAAAACATACACACTGTAAATAGAAACATGTTCATTTGAAACCTCTTTGCGTGAGCAGCTGTCTTGGCCAGGCCTGGCCGAAGATCTGAATGCTATTCATCTCTGCACTGCAGCCAGTAAATACTTGGCTTTGTTCATCCCCACCAGTGGAGACAGTCAGATAATGTCAATTGGGAAAGGAGCCTTAATGATCTGAGGCAGGTGTCCTCAAAGGCTGCCCAGGTGAGAAGGTCAGCCTGTATACCATGACTTACTCATTCTCAGTTTACAAAGCTTCCCCTCCACAATTAATTACTGCCATTGGTATACTGACCCACACAAGTGAAAGGAGTCTGCTCAGGACTACTTTGGGCTTTTTCTACTATTTGAAAGACTTGAGGACAAGCAAGAGCCACTATTTTCAAAAGGAGGAGGGGTTTGAAACACTCTCCAGAATCTCTAAAAAATGAAACCATAGTAATATGAAAGAATAAGCAGCTGCTGAAGCCTAATAAAGTAACTGCTAGAAGTACAAAGATGGCCTCTGGACAAACGTTCATCAAGACTAAAAGACTCATATTCTCCAGTTCAAAAAAGTAAGGAGACGCTTTTGTTCTTGTCATTAATGAATTTTAAAATGTCATTGCAGGAGGCAAACCAAATGGAAGAGAATAATCTCCCCTTATGTTGTATTTTATGTTTTTGCATTCTCAATGCCCTAGTCTATGTACTGCTTCATTTTACCTCCCACAATCCAGTGAGGTAGGCAAGGTGAGTACTAGGAGCTCCACATGACAGATGAGGAAAGTAAGTTCAGAAGGGTTAAGGGACATATTCATAGTCACACAACTAATTGAGCCAGGGCTGGAACCCAAGTGTAACAGTGATAGAACAGACACCTCAGAGTTGCAGGGTGGTCTCACAAATCCCAAGGGAGTGCATCTGGATGCAACGTAGGTTAAGCAAAGCAAGCTTTCCTAGGTAAGAAATTGGCGTTTGATGGCTTGGAAAGAAGATTGACCTCTTTTCTACAAAGAGTTGGCCAAAACATTCAAATCCAATTTGTAATGCTGTTTACTCTGGCTAAACAGGACATTAAGTATTTCTAGAAAGACCTTCCAAGATCATGGAGTTTCTCACAATTGCAGAGATTATGACTAACATTTTATGAACTCTCAACCTTTGTACAGAAAGCTTCATCTTTACTAGTTTTCACCTCTCTGCGAACTTCAGAATCCATTTGGATATACATTATTTTATTATAACCTGTCTTACTCCAGAAAGAATTCCAGGAAGCTGAATTAGTGTCCAAACAACCCTGCCTGAAGTGGGATCATTTTTCATCATTATGACATCTATCCAACAAGCACTGAAAGGAAATAACTGCCATTCTGTAAACTAGTGATCAATAAACAAACCATTTCTGGATTCAAATCCTAGCTCTGACACTTGCCATATATGTGGCCTGGGACCAGTGACTGAAATCTCTCTGAAACTCAGTTGTCTAGCCTGGATATTGAGGATAATAATGAAGATTCAGTTAGTGTGCAAAAATCACTTAGTCTAGTGTCTGATGTGTGCACTGTGCGCATTGCATTTTAGCTGTTAAAATTACAAGCTTTTTTGTTTTGACATTTAAATAGGTTATCGCCTATTAAACAGTGAACACAATGACTGACATCTGGTAAGTCCTATGTCATTGTTACTTGTTATAGTAATAATAATAGTGTTTTTATTATTGTTATCTTACTCTGCTACCCTCCTCATATCTTATAATGCAGTTAAACTTATCACTTACCTTCTTGTCTTTGCACATACATTTGTCCCTTTAATTCTGCTGACCTCGCATTTTTGGTTTTATTTAATAACTTGGTTTCTCTTTCAAGACTCAGATCAGAAGGCACTTTTGGGAAGTTTCTGCAAAGTCTCAAGGGTGAGAATAGTGTCCTTCCTCTGCGTTCCTATGACAATCTGTGTACTTACCCTACAACAGTACTCGTGAATCTTACCTTGTAATCTCCAGTCCCCTTCACTAGACTGTGTGTTCTTCTGGGACAAAACTAGATCTCTTTCATCCCTTTACTCTCTAATGTCTAGCAGAGAGTAGATAAGGATATATTTGTTGAAGAAATGATTCATAATATCAATGACAACTATGGTTATTATTATAATTACCAGTAACAGGGTTGTCTGCAATTTTGTCTGAGGAAAACTACTCAAAGATCCAAGACATAAAATTTATCCTTCAGGCCCTGGAAGAGGACAGGAAGCACAGGTTTGCTTCCTGATTTCTTAGGATGAGTTCTACCTGTCACCTCCCCAGCAGCTGAGTGAAACCTGACCTGTTACCCTGGATTAAGGGAAAAGTGAACCAAATCAAAATGGTCTGCATAACAACAGAGCTATGTACCATTATTTAACTGAAATTGGGTAGCCCCATGGATTAGACAGCAAGTCAAAAATACTAGGCTCAAAAATTAAGGACAGCTTTAGCACCATCAGCAGTCAGCTATAGCAGTGCCTCAGGAGTCCAAGGCTCTTCCACCTATTCCACACAAACAATCCCAGCAGCATTTCTTGAGGCCTGCTAATCAGAGTTTCAGCAGCAATCATTTGCCTAGCACCAAAAATTTTGCTCATCTCTTATCCTTTCAACTCTGTAATACAACAGCTATTAGTCTTCCCACTTTACAACTAAGACTCAGGATAAGTTACCTGCCCAACTTTACAGAGCCAGTCAAAGCCAGAATCTGGAGATATTGAAGACAAGAAACAGTCTCACTGAACCCAAAATCCATATTTGTAGCAATGTCGCAATACTGCTAGCTTAGTCCTTAAGTGTCAAGCACCGGAAAGTTAACACAGCTGAGTAGATTGAGACTTTTTTCTCCAGGAGCTTCTGAACTAAAAGGACACAGAAATAGGTCCACAAATAACGTACTGACCAGTACAAGAATAGAATTTATAAAACAGGACAGGACCACAGAGAAGTAAATGATTAAATGTAACTAGCAAGCATTTGGAAAAATAATCCCTTTTTAAACAACTAAATTGCAAAAGCTGTACTTCTTCCTTAGACTTTGCAAACCCTGTTTATTTGGCTCTTGCTCAACTCCTTTCCCCATTTCATTTCTCTCTCTTCATTTAGTGTCTGTCCTTGCTGAGGCAAGCATAACAATATCCTTAAAGCTGACCATCCCCTCACATTTATTTCCTTGCCAAATTCCACTCATTGTTTGAGAGAAGATTTGAAAAGAAATGGGGATTCAGATTCTATGACTTTCAGGATTCCTTCCAAATCTAAGACTTGAAGATTCTCTGAAAAAAGTGCTCAGATGTAGAGAGCTCCTTGAGAGAAAATTTCAGAAAATAGCAGAGACCTACTTAGCACAACCATAAAATCACTTTTAAAACTTCAAATTTGCTTCACTCTTTTATGTGCAGAAGTATCCCAAGGAAGAGTTTCCAACATTTTTAAAATGTACTGTCTACAGTTTTAAACTGCTTTCACCATTTTAAATGTTAGAATTTTACCAGTGGAGGCCCTTTTTATTTTCAAATAAAAATGTGATTCAGATCAAGGCCAAAGGTTTAAACATTGAGTTGGAAATTAACCCTTGAGTTCAAAGGTGATTTTTAGTGCTGCAAAATGCCCTTGCTCTTGTTCAATCCTCAGATTTCTAATCTATTTCTTCAGTCCAAGGATATTGAAAAGAGAGACTCAGAGGTAGCAATCTTTTTCATTCTTATCCAGTCACCTATCTATACCATGTTAACAACAATTTTTGGTAACTAAATAATGATTATCTAATTCTAAAATATTATTTAAATCTAATAATAGAATTTAAAATAGTTCAGTCCTTTCAGCCTCCAGATATTAGCTACATGTTATCCCCTGGCAAACTCCATTGGCCACTGGCCATTTCTATGACCTGCACTTTCATTTAAGACAGTACTGTCCCCACATACAACAAAGGAAAAAATAAGATAAATATGACCTTGTCAAAATTAAAATATTTTTTGCTTCAAGAAATACAATCAAGAGAGTGAAAATACAAACCACAGGATGGGAGACTGCATGGCCAGTAGCCACTGCCATCATGACCATGCAAGTGCAGGTTCTCATTAGATTCGGGCAGACAGTAAAGAAACAGTGGAGCCAAAAAATGGTGGGCCATTCCTTTATTTTAACCTCACAACCTGCCCGCGGGTAAGAAACGTGGGACAACACTTCCCTTTCTATTCAGAATTCCCAAAGCCACTGACTCATCTGGTTTTTCCTAGAATCAAAAGCCCCCACCAGTCTCAGTCACCTCTGGTTCCCCATCTGCAAACATGGCTCCTTACTCTGCAAAACAGACTTCTCTCTCCTTCCCTTCCATCTTGGCTTCTTATTCTTCTTTTTCTTCTTCTTCTCCTCCTCCTTCTTCTTCCTTCTAAAAAACTACCTGGGCCCACAAAGACGCTTCCTCCAGCACATATTAGCATAACAATGGCCCTTCCCAAGCCATAAGATAATTAGCAATATCACAGACCAGGACCATTTTTAACGTGGAAGTTAGCAAACTAAAAAAATTCAGATTTTACAAATTCATTTGCCCAACAGAGACAATACAGTGGTACCTTGAGATACAAGTTTAATTCATTCTGTGACTGAGCTCGTAAGTCAGTCAACTCATATATCAAACAAATTTCTTCCATTTAAAATAGCTGAAATAGATTTAATCTGTCTCAGCCCTGTGAAACATCCTCAAACCATCCAAATTATGAAAAAATACATGTTTTTAATTAAAAAACACACATATATACTTTATCAATGCATAAAAATATATAAGGTCAGCCTGACCTGTGGTGGCGCAGTGGATTAAGCATGTACCTGAAAATGCTGAGGTCGCCAGTTCGAAACCCTGGGCTTGCCTGGTTAAGGCACATATGGGAGTTGATGCTTCCAGCTCCTCCCCCCTTCTCTCTCTTTGTGTTTCTCTCTCCTCTCTCTCCCTCTCTGTCTCTCTCTCTCCTCTCTAAAAATGAATAAATAAAAATATATATATAAGGTCTACCGGAAAGTTCTGTCCGTTTCTATTGCAAGTTTCGACACGTAAGCACATGTTTATTTGGCGCATATGTGCCTCTCTATTTTTATCACATAGTGTATACATACTGACATTGTAAATTAACTAAAACAAAGTTGATTCACGTTAGTCTTATGTGTGAAGCAATAGTGTACCCATGGCTACTGATAAGGTTCATTTATGCCACTGTAATTTTTACAAATTTCAACAAGGAAGAAATGGTTACAGAAGAATGTCTGTCGCATCCACCATATTCCCCAGACTTAGCACCCTCAAAATTTTTTCAAGGGCAAAAATACAAAAATGAAGAAGATATCAAACAAGCACTGGTTCAATTTTTCACATCAAAAGATAAAACATTTTTCAAAAATGAGATATACAAATTGCCCTCACACTGGCAAGAAATCATTAATAATAATGGCAATTATATTATTTAATGAAGTTTATTGATGGTAAGAAAAATTTGTATTTTGTTTTATTCCAAAAACCGACAGAACTTTCCGGTAGAACTTATATATGAAGTAAAAGAAAAAAGTGTTATTTAGTACTGTATTCTTACCTTGAAGACAGATGAGTGCAGCTAATGGAAGTGAATGGTGGAGGAGGAGGGAGAAAGGAAGTGATGCAGGCACTGTAGAAAGGTAAACTAAAACTGCACTTTCTTAACACTAACTGTAAACTAAAACTGCATTTTCTTTACTTAAAATGAAACCACAAACACTTAATTGGAAAAAAATGCACTTTCTTAACTTTAAACTTAACCTAAGCTTAACATTACATATTTTTTATTTAATCATCACCTATTTTTGCCTTTTTGGCTGCACTTTCAGCACTTTCACTTGCAGGACTTTTGAATAGAAATCTATCCAAAGAGGTTTGCTTTTGCCTGCCTTTTAAAATGTTACAGAAATGTGACAAAGTGTCATTAAAAAGTGCTGAAGCAGGATCAGTTGAAACTTTTTCTGGGTGTTTCTTTTCAATGAAACTTGAAAGCTTCTCCCACATACCAGCATGTCTTTAATTTCACTTGTAGAAATCACGTCCTCCAACTCTACCTTCTCCTCACTACTAATCTCTTGCAGAAGCTCCATATGTTGCATCATCTGTAGCTCTTTCAACCCCTCAGTTGAGAGTTCCTCGATAAGCTCATTTACCTCACCCTCATCTACCTCCAGACCCATCGACTTTCTCAGGGACACAATCTCCTCCAATGCTTCTACCCCAGTCTTGGTCTCTGGTTTGAATTCTTCGAAGTCCCTGTCTGCAACAACATCAAGCCATAATTTTCTCCATGCTGAGTTCAAGGTTCTTCTTGTAACCTCTTGCCATGCCAAGTCAATAATACGTAAATATATCATGATGTTATAGTGATCTTTCCAAAACGCTCAAAGGGTTAGAATTGTATTCTCAGTCACCTCAAAGCAACAGTAGAACAAGTGCTTTATGTAAAGCTTTTTAAAGTTAGAAATGACCTGCTGATCCATAGGTTGCAAGATTGAAGTCATGTTGGGTGGGAGGTAGAGGCCTTTCATGAATTTGAAGTTATTGAGAATGTAATCTTCAAGACCAGGTGGGTGGGCTGCACCATTATCAAGGATTAGTAATGCTTTCATCAGGAGTTTATTTCCTTTCTTTTTTTTTTTAATGAATTTTTATTAATGGTAATGGGATGACATTAATAAATCAGCGTACATATATTCAAAGAAAACATGTCTAGGTTATTTTGTCATCAAATTATGTTGCAAACCCCTCGCCCAAAGTCAGATTGTCCTCCGTCACCCTCTATCTAGTTCTCTGTGCACCTCCCCCTCCCCCTAACTCTCTCCCTCCCTCTCTCCCATGTCCTCCCTCCCACCCTTGGTAACCACCACACTCTTGTCCATGTCTCTTAGTCTCATTTTTATGTTCCACCAATGTATGGAATCATGTAGTTCTTGTTTTTTTCTGATTTGCTTATTTCACTCCTTATAATGTTATCAAGATCCCACCATTTTGCTGTAAATGATCTGATGTCATCATTTCTTATGGCTGAGTAGTATTCCATAGTGTATATGTGCCACATCTTCTTTATCCAGTCTTCTATTGAAGGGCTTTTTGGTTGTTTCCATGTCTTGGCCACTGTGAACAGTGCTGCAATGAACATGGGGCTACATGTGTCTTCACGTATCAATGTTTCTGAGGTTTTGGGGTATATACCCAGTAGAGGGATTGCTGGGTCATAAGGTAGTTCTATTTGCAGTTTTTTGAGGAACCACCATACTTTCCTCCATAATGGTTGTACTACTTTACAGTCCCACCAACAGTGAATGAGGGTTCCTTTTTCTCCACAGCCTCTCCAACATTTGCTATTACCCGTCTTGTTGATAATAGCTAATCTAACAGGAGTGAGGTGGTATCTCATTGTAGTTTTGATTTGCATTTCTCTAATAACTAATGAAGCTGAGCATCTTTTCATATATCTGTTGGCCATTTGTATCTCTTCCTGGGAGAAGTGTCTGTTCATGTCCTCTTCCCATTTTTTTATTGGATTGTTTGTTTGTTTGTTGTTGAGTTTTATGAGTTCTTTGTAAATTTTGGATATTAGGCCCTTATCTGAGCTGTCGTTTGAAAATATCAGTTCCCATATAGTTGGCTGTCTGTTTATTTTGATATCAGTTTCTCTTGCTGAGCAAAAACTTTTAATTCTGATGTAGTCCCATTCATTTATCTTTGCCTTCACTTCTCTTGCCATTGGAGTCAAGTTCATAAAATGTTCTTTAAAACCCAGGTCCATGATTTTAGTACCTATGTCTTCTTCTATGGACTTTATTGTTTCAGGTCTTATATTTAGGTCTTTGATCCATTTTGAATTAATTTTAGTACACGGGGACAGGCTGTAGTCGAGTTTCATTCTTTTGCATGTGGCTTTCCAGTTTTCCCAACACCATTTGTTGAAGAGGCTTTCTTTTCTCCATTGTGTGTTGTTGGCCCCTTTATCAAAGATTATTTGACCATATATATGTGGTTTTATTTCTGGGCTTTCTATTCTGTTCCATTGGCCTGAGTGTCTATTTTTTTGCCAATACCATGCTGTTTTGATTATCGTGGCCCTATAATATAGTTAAAAGTCAGGTATTGTAATGACCCCAGCTTCATTCTTTTTCCTTAGGATTGTTTTGGCTATTCGGGGTTTTTTATAGTTCCATATAAATCTGATGATTTTTTGTTCCATTTCTTTAAAAAATCTCATAGGGATTTTGATGGGAATTGCATTAAATTTGTATATTGCTTTGGGAAATATGGCCATTTTGATTATATTTATTCTTCCTATCCAAGAACAAGGAATATTTTTCCATCTCATTGTATCTTTTTCGATTTCCCTTAACAATGCTTTGTAATTTTCATTATATAGGTCCTTTACGTTCTTTGTTATGTTTATTCCTAGGTATTTTATTTTTTTTTGTTGCAATCGTGAAAGGAATTATTTTTTGAGTTCGTTTTCTAATATTTCATTGTTGGCATATAGACTATGCCAATGGCAAAAGGCTATGGACTTTTGTATGTTAATTTTTTATCCTGCGACCTTACTGTATTGGTTTATTGTTTCTAATAATCTTTTTGTGGAGTCCTTCGGGTTTTCGATGTATAGGATCATATCATCAGCAAAAAGTGATAGCTTTACTTCATCTTTTCCGATATGGATGCCTTTTATTTCTTTGTCTTGTCTGATTGCTCTGGCCAGAACTTCTAGCACCACGTTGAATAAGAGTGGAGAGAGTGGACAACCCTGTCTTGTTCCTGATTTAAGGCAGAAAGTCCTCAGTTTTATGCCGTTTAATAGGATGTTGGCTGATGGTTTATCATATATGGCCTTTATCATGTTGAGATATTTTCCTTCTATACCCATTTTGTTGAGAGTCTTAAACATAAAATTGTGTTGTATTTTATCAAAAGCCTTTTCTGCATCTATTGATAAGATCATGTGGTTTTTGTTCTTTGTTTTGTTGATATGGTGTATTACGTTAACCGTTTTGCGTATGTTGAACCATCCTTGGGATTCTGGGATGAATCCCACTTGATCATGATGTATTATTTTTTTAATATGTTGTTGTATTCGGTTTGCCAGTATTTTGTTTAGTATTTTAGCATCTGTATTCATTAGAGATATTGGTCTGTAGTTTTCTTTCTTTGTGCCATCCTTGCCAGGTTTTGGTATGAGGGTTATGTTGGCCTCATAAAATGTGTTTGGAAGTATTGCTTCTTCTTCAATTTTTTGGAAGACTTTGAGTAGAATAGGAACCAAGTCTTCTTTGAATGTTTGATAGAATTCACTAGTATAACCGTCTGGGCCTGGACGTTTATTTTTGGGGAGATTTTTAATAGTTTTTTCTATTTCCTCCCTGCTGATTGGTCTGTTTAGGCTTTCTGCTTCTTCATGACTCAGTCTAGGAAGGTTGTATTGTTCTAGGAATTTATCCATTTCTTCTAGATTGTTGTATTTGGTGGCATATAATTTTTCATAGTATTCTACAATAATTCTTTGTATTTCTATGATGTCTGTGGTGATCTCTCCTCTTTCATTTTGGATTTTATTTATTTGAGTCCTGTGTCTTTTTTCCTTGGTGAGTATTGCCAAGGGTTTGTCAATTTTGTTGATCTTTTCAAAGAACCAGCTCCTTGTTTTATTGATTTTTTCTATAGTTTTTCTGTTCTCTATTTCATTTATTTCTGCTCTGATTTTTATTATCTCCTTTCTTCGGCTGGTTTTGGGTTGTCTTTGTTCTTCTTTTTCTAGTTCCTTAAGGTGTGAAGTTAAGTGGTTTACTTCGGCTCTCTCTTGTTTGTTCATATAGGCCTGAAGTGATATGAACTTTCCTCTTATTACTGCTTTTGCTGCATCCCAGAGATTCTGATATGTCGTATTTTCATTTTCATTTGTCTGTATATATCTTTTTATCTCTGTGCTTATTTCTTCTTTGACCCATTCATTTTTTAGAAGTATGTTGTTTAGTTTCCACATTTTTGTGGGTTTTCCCCCCTCTTTTTTGCAGTTGAATTCTAGTTTCAAGGTTTTATGATCAGAAAATATGCTTGGTACAATTTCAATTTTTCTAAATTTGCTGATATTGTCTTTGTGGCCCAACATATGGTCAATTCTTGAGGATGTTCCATGTACACTAGAGAAAAATGTATACTCTGTTGCTTTGGGATGAAGTGTCCTGTAGATGTCTCTCATATCCAGGTGTTCTAGTATTTCGTTAAAGGCCACTATATCTTTATTGATTCTCTGTTTGGATGACCGATCTAGAGCCGTCAGCGGTGTATTGAGGTCTCCAAGTATGATTGTATTTTTGTTAGTTTTTGTTTTAAGGTCAATAAGTAGCTGTCTTATATATTTTGGTGCTCCTTGGTTTGGTGCATATATATTAAGGATTGTTATGTCTTCTTGATTCAACTTCCCCTTAATCATTATGAAATGACCATTTTTGTTTCTGAGTACTTTTTCTGTCTTGTAGTCAGCATTATTAGATATGAGTATTGCTACACCTGCTTTTTTTTGGGTGTTGTTTGCTTGGAGTATTGTTTTCCAGCCTTTCACTTTAAATTTGTTTTTATCCTTGTTGCTTAGATGTGTTTCTTGTAGGCAGCATATAGTTGGATTTTCTTTTTTAATCCATTCTGCTACTCTGTGTCTTTTTATTGGTAAGTTTATTCCATTTACATTTAGTGTAATTATTGACACTTGTGGGTTCCCTACTGCCATTTTATAAATTGCTTTCTGTTAGTTTTGTATCTAGTTTGATTCTTCTCTTTTGTTTTTCTATCATTTGTTTTTGTTTGTTTGTGTTCCATACTTCTTTCCTCTGTTGCTACCTTTTTTAAGTCAAGTGTTTCTGTGGTGGTTTTTTTAAGGGTGGTTACCATTAAGTAATGAAAAGGGTACCTACCATATTCATTGTAGTACCCTATCTTATAAGTATTTCTGCACTTCATCATCCTTTGCTACTGTTAATCTCCATCCTCTCCCCCCTTTTTTTTCCTTTGTTGTCACAGTTTAAGTTTGGTTTTATTGTGTTCTTGGTGGAGCTGTTACTTGTGGTGTTATTTTCTTTTGTTCTTTGAATCTGGTTGGAAAACCCCCCTTAGTATTTCCTGGAGTGGGGGCTTTCTGTTGATAAATTATCTCATCTCTTCTGTATTTGTGAATGTTTTTATATCTCCTTCATACTTGAAGGATAGCTTTGATGGGTATAGTATTCTTGGCTGAAAGTTTCTCTCTTTCAGGGCTTTAAATATTGGGGTCCACTCTCTTCTAACTTGTAGAGTTTCTGCTGAGAAATCTGATGATAATCTAATAGGCCTTCCTTTATATGTTGTACTCTTCTTTTCCCTGGCTGCCTTGAGAATTTTTTATCTGTCATTGGTTTGTATCATCTTTATTATGATGTGCCTTGGAGTGGGTTTGTTGGGGTTAAGAAATCTCGGTGTTCTGTTTGCTTCTTCAATTTGAGGCTTTAGTTCTTTCCACAGGCTTGGGAAGTTCTCGTCTATTATTTGTTTGAGTATATTCTCCATTCCATTTTCTTTCTCTTCTCCCTCTGATATACCTATTATTCTTATGTTATTCTTTCTGATGGAGTCAGACAATTCCTGTAGGGCTTTCTCGTTTTTTATTATTTTTGAGTCTCTTTCTTCTTCTCTCTGTTGTGCCTCAAGTTGTTTGTCTTCTATTTCACTAATCCTATCTTCAATCTGGGCTGTTCTGTTAGCTAAGCTTGTTACCTCGTTTTTCAACTCGTGAATTGAGTTTTTCATTTCTGTTTGATTTGCTTTTATAGTTTCAATTTCCTTGGTAATATATTCTTTGTGTTCATTGAGTTGTTTTCTGATCTCCCTATATTGCCTTTCTGTGTTTTCTTGTATATCTCTGAGTATTTTTAAGATTTCTATTTTAAATTCTCTGTCATTTAGCTCCAAGGCTTCCAACATGTTAAGTCTTTTCTCCATAGATTTTTCCACATCTATTTGTGTTACCTCTCTTTCTTTTGTATCCATAATATTCGATTTCCTCTTTCTTATCGGCATCTGAGGGTGGTCTTATTGATAGCACGCAGGCGCACTCCCTCGCGGCTTGAATGAGCGTCGCTGCTGCGGTAGCTTCCTCCACACCCTCGTCTCTCAGATTCAAGTGATAACAGTCCTTTTGCTTTCAGTTTGTGTGGAACTCCGGAATGCTCCGAGGATAAATTTTTCTGTTTCTAGTTGATAAATTTGTTATGAATTAGGGGAGAGCTGTCGGACGCGCTTCTCACGGCACCATTTCCGTGACGTCACCTTAGGAGTTTATTTTCTTGAAGATATTTCTTCACTGCAGGACCAAAGATGAGATTTACCCATTCAATAAAAAACTGCCATTTAACCCATGCCCTAGCATTGGCATGCCACATAATCTACAGTTTTTCTTTAAGAATCTTTTGCGTCTTAAATGCCGAAGGACTTTCAGAATGATACACTAGCAGTGGCTTTACTTTACAGTCACCACTAGCATTTGCACACAATGCAAGGGTCAGACTGTCCTTCATGAGTTTATAGCCTGGCAACTTCTTCTTCTCTGCTGTGATGAAAGTCCTCCAGGGCATTTTTTCCAAAACAACCCTGTTTTGTCACAGTTGAACACTTGTTGGGGGATGTAGTCTTCCTTTGTGATAAGTGCAGCAAAACGTGAGATGTACTCCTCAGCTGCCTTAACGTCAGCACTCGCAGCTTCACCATGCCACACCACCGAGTGGATGCCAGATGTCTTCTTGAAAATTTCAAACCAGCCATGACTTGCCTTAAATGTATCTTCTGCTGCCTCTTTTGAGGTTGATGGTTCTTTCTTCTTCAAGTCACCATAAATAATACATGCCTTTTCATATATTACAGTCTCCATCACTGTATCTCCTGCGAGCTCTTTCTCTTTCACCCACAACAGCGAAGTTTCTCCATTTCTTCATGGATATTTTTCCTTAATTGGGACAGGATTGTAGTTCCTTTCACTGGATTTTCACTTTTGATGGCATCTTTTTGCTTAAGGATGGTACAAATTGTAGATGTATTGTGATCATACAGCCTTGCCAGTTCAATCACTCATAAACCACGCTCATGTTTTTCTATTATTTTTTGCTTTACTTCTATCGACATCATTCTCTTCTTCTTTCACCACTGTCCTTTACACTCACTTTCTTCAGCCACATGATAGCACACAAGAAAAGTTAATTTAAAATGCAAAAATGATGCAAGAACGAGTACAGCACATGAGATTTGACTTGATTCTGTGGGTAACTTGTGAGAAAGAATGTGATGCTGGTGTTATGCTGCTGATACTGGACCCATGAGCCAATGTACCAACTAGTGGCAGCTTCCATAATCACGACTCGTATCTCAGAATTTTCCTTGGATCTGGAGCAAAATATAGACCAAGTCGCAGCTTGTATGTTAAAAAAATTTGTATGTTGGTCTGCTTGTATCTCAAGGTACCACTGTATTCACAAATCATATATTTGATACAGATCTAGTATCCAGAATATATATATATATATATATATATATATATATATATATATATATATATATACTCTTGTAACTCAATAATAAAAAGACAAATTACCCAATTGAAAAGCAGGAAAAAAATGATTAGACAGTTTTCTGAAGAAAATAAATAATGCTCAATAAGCACATTAATATGTTAAATGTGATTTGTCATTAGAAAAATGTTGATCAAAAGCACAATGACATACTACTTTACACATATCAAGAAGGCTGTAATAAAAAAATAATAACACGTGTTGTTGAGGATGTGAAAAATTGGGAACCATTATACTTTTTTTGATGAGACTGTAACATGGTGCAGCCACTTTAGATAACAGTTTGGCAATACCTCAAAAAGTTAAACATAAATTACCATATGACCTAGCAATTCCACTCCTAAGTATATACACAAGAGAAATGAAAACATACATTCACACCAAAACTTGTACATAAATGTTCATAGCAACATTATTCTTGATAGCCAAATGTAGAAACAACCATATTGTCCATCATCTGATGAATAAACAAAATTTGATAATGTAGTAATAGTAATTTGCCAAAAATGAAATAAAGTATTGATACATACTATCATATAGATAAACCTTGAAAACATTAATATAAATTAAAGAAGTCAGAAAAATAGCTCCATATTGTTTAATTTCATTTGAATGAAATATTTAAAATATTTAGAAATAAAGTAGATTAGAGGTTATCATGGGAAATGTGGAGAGTGGAAATATTTAGTGACTGTTAATGAGGTACAGGATTTACATCAATTTTTGGATTGACTAAAATATTTTGGAAATAGAATATGGTAAACATTACACAGTACTGTGAGTATACTGAAAACCACTGAATTATACACTTTGAATGAGTGAATTTTATGGTATGCCATCAAAAGTGAAAATCCAGTGAAAGGAACCACAATCCTCTCCCAATTAAGGAAAAATATGCATGAAGAAATGGAGAAACTGTCATATTTTGGTTCTTTGAGTTTGATATTTTGCAAGACTAAAAAGCTACAAAGCTCTGGCTTGATGATGCCTAAAGTTAAAGGTGCACCAGCCTAGGTGTTATCCCAGATTCACAACATGAAAAGTATTTCTACATTGGCTTTGTAATGGGGCTAACAACCTTCATTAGCCCTGTGTTTTTCCTTTTTATCCTCAGTTAAAAATTCAATATTGAATAATTATAAAATAATAACATTAATTATTCTTAAAAGAAACACAGCAAGACTCACTGCTCCAAATGTTAATATTATTTTTTCTTAAATAAAATGAAAGTCCTACCAACCTCATCTACAATGATAAATCTTTTACCAATACCACAAGCAAATCAATAAAGTATGAGTTAAAATCCTAATTACTTATATTTATATAATGAAAAATGTTTTCTGTATATCTTATATACTCTTGTGTCATATATAAAGTTTAACACATAAGACTTAAAATGCTTTTATATTTTTCAAAAACAAATTTCCCCTTGCAAGTAGTATAACATTTGATTTTTTTTATTTTTTTGTATCTTATTGTGCTTGGTAATTATCTACTGAAGCATACCCACATAATAATGCTTTCTTACAAGTAGGAAAAAATTGTTCTGAATTTCTTAAAATTTTCGGCTATTCTCTATGTTGTTTCCTCTTATTTGAAATTGACACAATATATTTTCAAAGACTTTTTCAATTATTTCCTCTCAATTATTCCTCTTTACAAAGTATAGCAATTCTCCCTGGCTTGTCATGGCACAGTGAATAGAGTGTCTACCTAGAACCGTGGGATTGCTTGGTCAAGGCACATATGACAAGTAAGTAGTGAACAACTAATGTGAAGCAACTATGAGTTGATACTTCTCACTCCCCTTCTCTGTAAAATCAATAAATTAAAAAAATATTTTAGAGTATAGCAATTCTGTGATTCTATATAAAATTTCTTATATTAGTTTTCTTGGTTGACTTTATAAAACAACTGTTGTTAACATTTACCCATTCTTCTAATTTTTACCATAGGCATGCTTTAGTACTTTGTCTAAATATTTTTAATATTTTGAATTTTTTAGGTATTTTTGAGATATTAACTGTGAAGATCAGTTTTCTGCTCCCTTTTCTTTCCAATGATGAAGAAAGGGTCGAGGGAGTATTATAATGACTAGATTTGCTTAAGAAATCAGGATAGCACATCAATGCCAGGATGATATAAATCAACAAGGTCAAAATATTTGAAGGGTCTCAAGTTACTTTTGAAAAAGGACAACTTTGATAAAATAAAGAATACATTTTATTGGAAATCTTTCCTTTGGTTTCCTAGTCCTTAACAAGATTTGGATTTATTTCTAACCATTTATTTAATAATCCAGTAAACAGTGATTAAATATTTTTTTTTCAGAGACAGAGAAAGAGTCAAAGAGAGTGATAGACAGGGACACACAGACAGAAATGGAGAGATTAGAGACATCAATCATTAGTTTTTCATTGCGCACTGTGACACCATAGTTGTTCATTGATTGCTTTCTCATATGAGCCTTGATCATGGGCCTTCAGCAGACCAAGTGACCCTTTGCTCAAGCCAGCGACCTTGGGTCCAAGCTGGTGAGCTTTGCTCAAACCAGATGAGCCAGCACTCAAGCTGGCGACCTCGGGGTCTTGAACCTGGATTAAAGATTTTCTATTTGTAAATTCTCCACCTTGGAGGATGCAGAGATAATTAAAACATGGGCTCTGTCCCCAAAAAAACTTGGTGTAAAGAACAGGTATAAATAAGATTAAGTGAGTTCATCTATATAAATCTTAGAATGGTTTCTGACATTTATAAAGAGTTAAACATATGGCATATTTTTAAGAGAATAGGTATAAGTGAAAAAGTAATTCTAATACAAGTCAAAAATTGATAAATGTTACAGTAGAAACTGACAATGTTAATGGAGAATTCAAAATGAAGAGATTAATTCTGGCCAATTCTTTCTGAAAAGGCATTATGAAAATTTTATCATGTAAGTGGATCTTTAAAGTATGGAAGAGACTTTCTTCGAATCCCATTTTGAAAGGTAGAGAAGTAGGAATCAGTGATAAGAACAAATAGGGTAAAGTAGAGTTTGAAATGCTGGAGCTCTGCTCTCTACCATATCTGACCCACCATTTAAACTCTAGGAGTTACACTTTGGCTGTTATAGTTTTTGAGGTTTCATCTAAGCTTTCCTGTAAAATGTAGGTTCTACTGTTAAAATGAATTTGAAGGATGATGTCAGAGTAATGGCAGCATGAAAGATATCCTTGATCTTTTCACTTGAAATTTCAACAAATTAAACAGCTACAACTCAGCAAAGGAATACCAGCTGGGCTTGCAGGTTTGCCTGAAAAGATGTACATACCAAGTTGACTAAAAATTAAATGGGAAAAAATAGGGGAACAAGATAAGAAGAACTCACAGTGGGGCTCCAGAAAAGAGGGAGGCCCAGACTGTCTGAGCTTTCTCTGCCAGGGCTCTGGAGAAGGGAGAAACCTGGAATGACTGGGTTTTCTTATGCCAGGAGGAGTGGAGAAATTGGGGGGCATATGGAGAGATACTAAACCAAAGCAGCAGCAGAGCATGGGGTCACTGCCAGTGTTCTCACTGTCTACCAGCAGCTTACACTCAGGACAGAAACACAGAAATACAAAGTACAGCCTCTCAGGTTTCCAGATTTCAAGTCCCTCCCCTTATTTGGTATAAAGAATGACAGAAACATATGCCACAGCTATTATCTACAGGGTTACTCTTTCCACTGAAGAACACAGGTGCTCTGTGTCTGGTCCTCTGGTCTGTTGAGATGCAGGGAGGAACACTTGGAGGTCTGAGATCACCATTGCTAAAGCTGTAAAGCCCTCACATCATGCTCCAACCTATTATCATGATAGAAGCATCTCAGTGAAGGTCAACCTAGGTATTTTACAAAGCTAAAGCTTGTAATCCAGCACCACCTACTAGAAAAAATAAAAAAACTTTTGCAAGTGCAATACCACTACTTTTGCCTGCTTGTACTTCTCTCTTTTTTTTTCTTTTCTTAATTTTATTGTTTTGCTTATGCCTAATTTTTCTTTTATTGGAATTTGATCTTTGTTTATATGGTTTTCTCTATTATTTTTATTTTTGTCATTTTTTAATTGGTTTCTTAACAATGTCACTCTCAAATGTGATCAAGGAAGGAAAAAACTAATACCAAGACTACCCAAGAAAGAGACCCAGTTCATAAAAAATAAAATATCTCTAGAAAACATCACAATCACATGAAAACCTTGGAGTTAAACAACAGAGAAATCAACGTAGAAGTTCTGAAACTACTCAGTGAGATGTGAGAAAACACTGATAGGCAATTAAATAAGATTATAAAATGAAATGAGTAATTTACTGAGAATGGAACTTTAAAAACAGAGATGAAGAACTAAATACATGGATTGAAAAATAAGCTAGCAAGTTTAACTAAAAAAAACAAGACAGATAGACAATCACTGACATAGAAGACAAAAATAATGATGATACAGTGGTAAGAAAAGACAGACTCAAAAATTAAAATAAAAAAGAAGAATAGTAGCATGACAGATACTCCTGATCTCTCCCCTTGAAATTTTAACAAATTGAACAGCTATAACACAGCAAAGGAACCCCAGCTGGGATCACAGGTGCACCTGAAAGAACCACACAACAAATGGACTAAAGGTGAGAAGGATTGAAAAGGAAGGCAAAAGATAAAAACCATTCATGGTAGGCTCTGGAGATGAGTCAAACCTGAACTGACTGGGTTTTTTTTTCTCTGCTGGACTATGGGGAGAGGGAATGTTCAGGCTGTTTGGATTTTGTCTGAGAGGTATGAAAAGGAAAATCTGGAGTGACTGGGTCTCCTTATGCTGAGAGGAGTCATGAGACAGAAGGGCAGAGGGGGAGATACTAAACCAAAGCAGCCAGAGTTCTGAGTCACAGCCTGTGTTCCCAGGGTCTGCCTGCAGCCTGCACTTGGCAGAGATAGAGAAATACATAAATATAATGTGTGACCCCCAATGCCCTATCAGATCCCGTCTCCCTCACCTCACAGTATGAAGAGTGGTAAAGACAAACCCCACAGCAAGCTCTTTAGAGATACTCTCTCCCCTGAAAAACAGAATTGCTTCATGTGTGGTCTCCAGGTCTGTTGAGACATGAGAAGAGCACCCAGAGGCCTGAGATCACCATTGCTAGAGCCTGAAAGACAGAAGGCTGAAACCCTAAAATCATAAAACCCTCATAACATGCCCCACTTACCAACGTGATTGTGGCCTCACCTATATTATTGAGACAGTAACATCACAGGGGAGGACAGCCCAGGAATTTCACAGAGCTAAAACCGGTAAAACAGGGACACATACTAGAAGAAACTTCTCAAAACCAAAATTTATTTTTTTATCATTTACATTTTCTCCTTTTTATCTTTTTATATCTCCTTATTCTCTTTTTCTCTTTTGAATTTCATTGTCTTTAATTTTTACACTTTGTATTCTTACTTTTTGGGTGTTTTGTTTGTTTTTGATTGTTTTAATCTTTGTTTTCTGTGATTTTTGTCATAATTTTTTAAAGTTTATATCTTATTGTATTTTTATTTCAATTTTTTATTTTTAGTTGTTTTTTTGGTTTAGGTTCTTCACAATACCACTCTCAAATACTATCAAGAAAAAATAAATTGAATACCATGGCTACACAAGACAGAAACCTTGAAGCTAAATGAAAGAGAATTCAAAATTGAAGTTCTGAAAATACTCAAAAAGATGCAAGAAAAAAGCAACAGGAAACAATGATCTCAGAAAGAAGATTGAAACATTAAAAACAGATATGTAAGGTAGCAAGTTTAGCTAATAGAACAAGCCTGATAGAAGAAAGAATCAGTGACATCAAAGACAGGCAACTAGAGATATTACAGAGAGAAGAGAGAGACTCACAAGTTTGAAAAAATGAGACAGCTCTACAAAAATTTTCTGACTTCATCAGAAAGAGCAATATAACAATAATGGGTATATCAGAAGAAGAAGAGATGGAGAAAAAAATAGAGGGCCTATTAGAACAAATAATGGATGAGAATTTCCCAAACCTATGGAAAGAGTAGAGACTCAAATCCAAGAAAAAAACAAACACCAACTTATCTCAAGACAAACAGACCTACTCTAAAACATATCATAATAAAATTGTCTAAAACCAAGACCAAAGAAAGAATCCTCAGGGAAGCTAAAGAAAAATAAGAACATAACCTATAAGGGAAAGCCCAATAAGTTGCCATCCAACTTCTCAGCAGGAACTCTACAGGCCAGAAGAGAGTGGATCCAAACATTCAATGTACTGAAAGAGAAGAGATGAATTACCAGCCAAAAGGACTGTATCTATCAAAGTTATCCTTCAAATATGAAGGAGAAATAAAAACTTTTTCAGACATGCCGAAGCTCAAGGAATTTATCACCAGAAAACCCCCACTGTAGAAAAAACTCAGGAAGGTTATTCAACCAGACACAAAGAATAAAACAATTAAAAAAGTAAAAGCTCCAATAAGATCATATTAAAAACAAAGGTAATCTTTGCCAGCAATAACATAAAATAGGAGAAGATAAAGATCTGAAGTAGCAAAGGAGGATAGGATGCAGAAGCACTCATAAAACAAAGGACTCTGGTACATATGACAATTTTTCTCTTAATAACCAAATGGTTTCCACCCATGAAGAAGCCATTACTAAAATACGCAGCTTAAAAGAAGAAGAAACAGGGGAAAGAAGTATGTAATACCACCACACACACACACACACACACACACACACACACACACACAGAAAACTGACAGAAACACAAAAGAGAAGAACCAAAGAAGACAGAGAGCTACCAGAAAATAAAACATGAAATGGTTATAGGGAATTCTCATGTCAATAATCAACCTAAATGTAAATGAACTAGACTCACCTATAAAGAGGCACAGCGTAGCAGATTGTATCAAAAAGTGAAACTCAACCATATGCTGACTTCAAGAGACACATCTAAGATGCAAGGACAAAAGTAAACTCAAAGTGAAAGGTTGGAAAATGATTCTCCAAGCAAATAATACTAAAAGAAAAGCAGGTGTAGCCATACTCATATCTGACAATGCTGACTCCAAGATAACAAAAGTAACCAGAGACAAAGATAAACATTTCATAATTATAAAGTGGACATTGTATCAGGAAAACAATACTTCATAATATATATGCACTGAAAACAGGAAACACCAAAATATATAAGACACCTAGTGACTGATCTAAAAACTACAAACAGACAAAAACACATTCATAATTGCAGTTCTCAATACACTATTCACTGCTCTAGATCAATCATCCAAACTGAAAATCAATAAAGAAATATTGGCCTTAAATGACACAATGGACCAAACAAACATTATAGACATTTACAGCACATTTCATCCCAAAATATCAGTTTATACATTATTCTCCAGTGTGTATGGAATGCTCTCAAGGATAAACATATTTTGGGTCAAAAAACTAACATCAACATTCAGAAAGATTGAAATTACATCAAACATATTTTCCGATCATAAGGCTTTATAATTAGAATTCAACTGCAATAAGGAAGTAAAGAAACCCACAAAAAGGTTGAAATTAAACAACATACTTCTAAATAATGACTGAGTCAAAAAAGAAATAAAATCAGAGATCAAAGATATATACAGACAAATGAAAATTACAAAACGACATATAAAATTTTTTGAGATGCAGCAAAAACAGTAATAAGAGAAGTTTGCATCATTACAGGTTCAGATCAAAAAGCATGAGAGATCCCAAGAAAACAACCTAACATCACATCTTAAAGAATTAGAAAAAGAAGAACAAGGCAACCTAAAATCAGCAGAAGAAAGGAAATACTAAAAATTAGAGCAGAACTAATTGAAATAAAAAACAATTATAGAAAAAATTAATACAACAAAAAACTGATCCTTTTAAAAGATCAATAAAATCAACAAAGCAATGGCTAGACTCACTAAAGAACAAAGAGGAAGGTCTCATTTAAACAAAATCCCAAATGAAAGAAGAGAAATTACCACAGACACCATGGATATGCAAAGTACTATATTAACATACTATGCAAAATTATATTTAACAATCTAGAAGAAATAGATAAGTTCTTAGAACTATGAAATCTTCCTAGACTGAGTCATGATGAACTGTAATACCTAAGTAGACCTATGAGTGAGAAAAAATAGAAAGAACTATCAAAAACCTCTCAACAAACAAAGGTCCAGGACCAGATGGATACACTAGTGAATTCTACCAAACATTCAAAGAAGACTTGGTACCAATCCTTCTCAAAGTTTCCCAGAAAATAGAAGAAGAAACAATACTTCCAAACACATTTTATGAGGCCAACATAACCCTGATACCAAAACCTGGCAAAGACAACACAAAAAATAAAACTACAGATGAATATCTCAAATGAATGTATACATACAAAAACTCTTAAACAAAATACAAGCAAATCAAATACAACAACACATTAAAAATAATACATCATGGAGCCTGACCTGTCGTGGTGCAGTGGATAAACCATCAACCTGGAAAGCTGAGGTCACCAGTTCAAAACTCTGGGCTTCCCTGGTCAAAGCATATATGGGAGTTGATGCTTCCTGCTTTCCCCCCTCTCTTTCTCCCTCTCTGTTTCTCTCTCTCCTCTCTTTCTCTAAAAATGAATAAATAAAATCTAAACAAAAAATAATAATACCTCATGGTCAAGTGGGATTCAGTGCAGAAGCACAAGGTTGATTCAACATATGAAAAGAAATCAATGTAATACAAAACAAAACATTAACAAAACAAAAATTATATGATCTTATCAATAGATGCAAAAATGACATTCATTAAGATACAATATTCTTTATACTTAAAACACTCAAGAAAATTGAAATAGAAGGAAAATACTTCAACATAATAAAGGCCATATGACAGATCATCACCTAATATCATATTAATTAATGAAGAAATGAAGGCTTTTTTTCTATAATGAGGAAAAGATCAGGCTGCCCACTCTCCCTACTCTTATTCAACAGAGTTCTGGAAGTTTTATTGAGAATAATCAAGCAAGTGAAAGAAATCAAAGGCATCCATATTGTGAAAGAAGATATAAATGTATCACTTTTTGCAACTGACATGATCATGTATATAGAAAATCTCAAAGACTCCACCAAATACCATTAGAAACAATAAACCAATACAATAAAGTTGCAGGATGCAAAATCAAAATACAAAAGTTTATTGTTTTCCTATACACCAACAATGAAACTTTGGAAAATGAACATAAAAAAACCATTCATTTAAAATTGAAACATAAAACAATAAAGTACCTCAGAATAAATTTAACAAAAGATAAAGACCTATATACTGAAAACTACAAAACATTGAAAGAAATGAGAAAAGTCACATTGATTGAAAAAATGTTTCATGTTCATGGATTGGAAAAATCAACATAGTTAAAATGGCCATATTACTCATAGCAATATAAAAATTTAATGCAATCCCCTTAAAAATCTCAATGTCATTTTTTTAAAAAATAGAACATAAAATCGCTGGGTTTGTAAAGAATCATAAAAAGCCATGAATAACCAAAGAAGTCCTAAGGAAAAATAATGAAGAATATCACACTACCTGACTTCAAACTATGCAATAGAGCCACGACAATCAAAACAGCATGGTAATGGCAGAAAAACAGACATACAAACCAATGAAACAGAATCGAGAGCCCAGAAATAAAATCACATATACATGGACAAATAATATTTGACAAAGGAGCCAAAAACACACAAAGAAGAAAAAAAAAGCCTCTTCAATTAATGGTGCTGGGAATATTGGAAAGCCATATGCAAAAGGGTGAGACTTGACTACAGTTTGTCCCTTTGCACAAAAATTAATTCAAAATACATTAAAGACCTTAGTATAAGATCTGAAACAATAAATTACATAGAAGAAAACTTAGATTCTAAACTCATGGACCTTGGCCATAGAGAACAATTTATGAATTTGACCCCTAAGGCAAGGGAAGTAAGGTAAAAATAAATGAATGGGGCTACATCAAGTTAAGAATCTTCTGAACAGCAAAAAAAACTGACAACAAAACAAATAGGCAGCCAGCCTCATGGGAGATGATATTTGTAAACAACATCTTCAATAAGGGGTTAATAATACCCAAAATATATCAAGAACTCACAAATCTCAGCAACAAACAATCCAATAAAAAATAATGGGGAAATGTCTTGAACAGACACTTCTCCCAAGAGGACACACAAATGGCCAACAGATATATGAAAAAATGCTCATCTTCACTAGCTATTCAAAAACTGCAAATCAAAACTACAATGAGATACTACCTCACAGCTGTTAGAATGGCTATTATCAATAAGACAGGTAATAACAAGTGTTGGAGAGGCTGTGGAGAAAAAAAGACCCTCATTAACTGCTGGTGGGAATGTTAATTAGTACAACCATTATGGAGGAAAGTATGATGGTTCTTCAAAAAATTAAGAATAGAACTACCATATGACCCAGCAATCCTCCTACTAAGTATCTCCCCCCAAAACTCAAAAACATTGGTATGTGAAGACACATGCACCCCCATGTTCATTGCAACATTTTTCACAGTGGCCAAGACATGGAAACAACGAAAGTGTCCTTCAATAGTGGATTGGATAAAAAAAAGTATTCGTAAACATATATAATGGAATACTATTCAGCCGTAAGAAATGATGATATATTGCCATTTACCACAACATAGATGGATGCTGAGAACATTATACTAAGTGAAATAAGTAAATCAGAAAAAGCTAAGAACTATATGATTTCAACACATGGGTTGGGTATAAGACTGAGAGTCATGGAAATAGTTAAAAGTAAAGTAGTTACCATAGGGAGAGGGACTTGGGGGAGGGAGAAAAGGAGTAAATAGAGACAAATATATGGTGGCAGAAAATGATTTGACTTTGGGTGATGGGTTTATAACATAATCAACAGTTCAAATGCTGTAGAAACATTTACCTGAAACCTATGTATTTTTATTGATCAATGTCATCTGGTTTAATTTAATTTTCTAAATAAAAAATTTTAAAATAATAATATTAAAAATATGGATATTGAATTATAATGTTGCACACCTGAAGTTTATATAAACTTATTAACCACTGCCACCTCAATTAAAGTAAAAACAAACAAAAAATCTATTTTGGCTGTTTAAAATCTTGTGTACTATTTATTATTTTTAAAGTGCTCACAGCATGTCATTGAGTAACTAACCAAGAGACATGGTTTCCTTTCTCCGGTTTGCCTGTCAGTAGTTAAACACACATGGTCAAGTCCCTCAACATCTCTGAACATTAATTTTCTATAAATGTAGGAAATAAAACCCAACATGGAGGGCCTCTTTAAGGACGATAATAGAAAAGGATACATAAATCAGCTAGCAGCATGCCTGAACCTAAGTGGGCACTCTAAAAAGGGCAGCTATTATTGTTGTGAGCCATATATTAAATATTCTCTCTAGATTTTGGAGTTTGAGATGGTTTTTTAGTTTAAACTAGGTATGTTTTAGAGTTCTTCCCATAACCGAGTAGTTTATTATTATATGGTATGGCACATTTAGGCATTGGCATTCAGAATGAGAGCTTTTCAAAAACAAATCAGGCTCCTCAAAAATATTTATTAAAAATGCAATTTACCACCACAGTATTTAACTCATTCAAGTTGCTAATAAACACTCTTTTAGTATCTTAGAAACCATACTTCAGAGAGAATTTTCTTGCCACAATAATTGTGTGTCTTTCACTACACAGTTTCTATGTTGGTAAGAAAGCAGGTGAACCAGGAAAGAAATGTAAAGCTTTGTGCATACAGCTTGTTTTCCATGACATGGGAGGTCTGCTTTTGAAAGCAAGCAAAGTGTTCACTTGGAAAGAAAAAGCTGTTCTGTAGGCTCTTGTTAAGTGTTTTGGGGCTCAGCAATTATCCAAAACTCAGATGATAGATTCAAGCCTCCCTCCCACCTACTCCCCCAACTTTTCTGAAAAAACAGGAAATCTTACTTTGCCTGAATGACGCCTTCATCCCTGCACCCATGCTGCAAGTTGGACCAAACATTATATAAAACAAGTCACAAAAGAAAAAAAACTAAAGGCAGGTGCAAGAACAAGGCACTGCACTCCTTGGAGAGGGCCTTAGGTATGTAGCTACAAGAGTTGTACATGCCAATCAACATGAGTAAGGGTCAAGCTCCCTTTTGTGCACAAAGGCTAATTGCATGTTCATAGTTGTAGAGTCTGCAGGCACTAATTTGAGAGAGAACTATAAAAATATTGGACTATCACCTCCCAACAGCAGCCAAGGCAAACAGGAGGGCTCAAAGAGCCCAGTGGCTTTCAACCAGCTCGGCCTTTACCTGCTTTCTTCACAGCAACCAGGGACTCCCACATGACTGCCATTTTAGAAATGAAAATAAGCCATCTTGTGGACACTAAAAGGATATCTGTGTGTACATAATGCCAAGCCAATGAGCAGCAATGGAAAAGACCCTGTGCCACTTAGCATCCTCTGAAGCACAATGCCAAATACTGTTGGCCTTGCTTTCATCGAATCAACCAAATTAGCTGGCTCTTTTGACATATTATAGGCATGACTTGTCAGTGCAAGTTGTAATTTTCTTACATTCAAAAACATAGGTCTGTTAAGGTGATTAGGTCCCATAAGAAACCATTTGAATCAAGTTACTAGTAAGGCCAAGGGACTAGAGCAGCTGCCTTCTGAATTTATTATTAAAAATAGTTTACATTTATGAAATGCTCTCTCATTTCCCAAACACTTTTATTCTTTAATTCTCTAAACATTTATTGCTATTCCTGTTATAGGAAAGGCACTGTTCTTGGCTCTATAGAGAAAATAAACATGTTAACCAAATAGGAAATGCTCATTAAGCAAGACAGTCCCAATTGTGCCCATTGCACAATTGAAGAAACTCAGAACCAAAGAAATGAAGTAATTTGTCCCAGTCACAAAGCATTTTATGGACAAAGCTGAAAGGAGGGAATCCATGCCCTCTGTTTCCTGCTCAGTGTTTAGTTCATTGCACCACACTGCCTTTCCTTAGGTGTGTGTAAGGAGCTCTCCAGTGGAAGGCAGTGAGTGAGGTAGAATACAGAGGTCTTCAAGCTTATACCTTTACTCAATTAAAAACAAATCAAACCCCTCTTGTTGAATGAACTCCCATATATAAAGCAGATGAAAGTGGAGTTATTCTGTGTGAAGTGGGGATGGAAATACTGATATAGTGGATCCCAGCTCTTCCACTGGCAAGCTACATGAGCTTGAATGCATCACTTAATCTCTAAATCTTAGTTTCCCTATCTGCAAGTGCTGGGAGTTGAACTCACTAAAATTTCTGAGTCCTAACTTGGCTGATCATCATAGACTTAGAAGGACTTGTTAAAATATAGATTTCAGGCCCTTCATCATATTTTATGAATGATAATTCCTGGAAGAAGGGCCTAAGAGTCTACATTGTAATAAGATCCCCAGAAGATTCTGCTTTACAACTAAATTCAAAAGCCTTGTGTGAGTTACTTTTCAGTATCTGGGCTGACTGAAATAGAATTCAAATGAGAAGGATCCTAAAGAATCTGTTTATTTGTTTATTTATTCATGCATTCTACAATTTTTCTGAAACTTTCTCTTTACTTGTTTCTCTACTGGTCATGGGAAACACAAATGTGACTAACGTATACACCTTGTCCTTAAAAATCTCAAAGTTCATTTATAGAGACAGGTATGTAAAGAGATGAGTATAATATAAGTGCTTCAATGGGGAGAGGAAGAGTGCTATGGGAACACAGGGGAAAGAAACTAAAAGTATGCATCAATATGGTTCATTTATCCTGTCTAAATCAGGAAGTAATGAAGAAGAAGCTGTTAACCATAATAAGCCATGGGAAAGAGGTTGAACTTTATCTTGTAGGTAATGGAGAACCATTGGAGCATTTTAGTCATGAAAAAAACATGATCTGATTGATGTTTAAAAAAGATTTCTTCACTTACTAGGTGGGGAATGGGTTGGAAGGAGGCAGAGTAAACAGGGAAACCAGTAAAGAGGGAAATGCCAGTAGATCATACAAGAAACAATTGAAGTCTGAACTAGAACATTGCTGGTTTACTACAAATATACACTAAAACAGTGTGGGGAGCATGGAAGTGCTTATTAAATGAAATAGATATGCCAGGCACTGGTCCAAGCATCTTATGTGTTGTCTTGCTTAATTCCTTTCACAATCCTACAAGATAGGTACCAATGTTATCATAAAGCTTGTTATTCTACAGTTGAAGAAATCAAAGCACAGAGAAGTTAAGAAACTTGTCCAAGTCACAGTAAGAAGTTAGCATAGGTGGGAATTGAACATAGACAATCTGAGTTCAAAAGTCATGCTCTTAACAGCTCTACTCTGCAGACTCCCTAATAAGTTCTTGGAAAATTACATGGGAGAGAATGAGAGACAAAGTAAGAATGTATGAAGGAGTAGATGGTTGGAAAGCAAACAATTAGTAGCGTTTGTCAGCTGCTGGATGTGGACAGTGACGGAAAGGAAAGAGTCAAGGATAATACCCAGTTTTCTTGCGGGGCATATAATGGGTGAGTATGTCAGCATATTTTCTTGACGAGGTAGAAATCAAGGCTCAATACTATATTCCAGGGCCCTGGGAATTTGAAAACAGGCCAGTGAAGGAGTGGAATAGGCACTGTGGTGAGTGGGAAAGGGTGCTGCAAAAGACAGGTAAACTGCATGGCAGCTCCTTGGTCTCCGGATTTTGCTCCAGCAGTGGTCAGATGTCAGGAATGGAGGCAGAATGTGGCAAGAAATGATGTCAACATTACAAAACTTATTCTAGTCTCAGGCTTCTGAAAATGAGCTCACTTAAGGACTGTGGAAGAAACATACATGGAGCAAGGCCAGAGAGAAATGATAATGTTATATACTACTTCCTAAGAGTTCTATCAACAGTTTCCTTTCCCCAACCAAAGCACTATTTAGATGTTCTAGCAAGTTCTCTGGCAGTGCTCACCTCAGTGACTGTGGTACAATTAATGGGGGAAAGTATATCTGTTTATGAGATGGAACCAAATGACAGTTTGCAACACTTGCCTTTGGAAATCAGCCTCCTCACTTTCCCCAATCATTAGACTTTTGGGAAACTATGGACATTGAGAACTGTAAGGCAGGAACAGGGCTTGGTGCAGAAGTCCCAGCTTTATGGCCAGGTACTAACATTTGGCAAAAATCTCTTGGAAAGACTGGTTAAAACACAGAGTGCTGGGTTCCACTCCCAGAGGTTCTTTTTCAATAAGTTTGGGAAGAGGCCATTTCTAAAAAGTTACAAGGTGATGCTGATAGTCTTAGGACCACTCTTTGAGAACCAGTGATTAGAACAGCAATTATTAAACATTTTGCTTTCAAGGTTCCTTCACATTCTTAACAATTATTGATGATTTCAAAGAGATTTTGATTGTATAGGTTATGTCTTTATACACTGTATTAAAATTTTTAAACATTTAAATTATATTTATTTATTTATTCACTTAAAATAACAATTACTGAATTACATGTTCACATATTTTATGAAAAATAACTGTTTTATTTACACAAAAAGTAAGTGGTAAAAGTGGCTCTGATTTTTATTTTTGTAAATCTGTTTAATACTAACTTTTTGTTTTGTTTTGTTTTGTTTTGGTTTGGTTTTTTTTTTTTTTTTAATAAATTTTTATTAATGGTAATGGGATGACATTAATAAATCAGGGTACATATATTCAAAGAAAACATGTCTAGGTTATTTTGTCATCAAATTATGTTGCAAACCCCTCGCCCAAAGTCAGATTGTCCTCCGTCACCCTCTATCTAGTTCTCTGTGCCCCTCCCCCTCCCCCTAACTCTCTCCCTCCCTCCCTCCCATGTCCTCGCTCCCTCCCCCTTGGTAACCACCACACTCTTGTCCATGTCTCTTAGTGTCATTTTTTTTTATATATAAATAAATTTTTATTTTAATGGGGTGACATCAATAAATCAGGGTACATACATTCAAAGAAAACATTTCCAGGTTATCTTGTCATTTAGTTATGTTGCATACCCATCACCCAAAGAGAGATCGTCCTCTGCCACCCTCCATCCAGTTCTCTCTGTACCCCTCCCCCTCCCCTCCCCCTCTCCCTCCTTCCCTTCCCCCACCCCCCATAGCCACCACACTCCTGTTCATGCCTCTCAGTCTCGCTTTTATGTCCCAATAATGTATGGAATCCTGCAGTTCCTGTTTTTTTCTGATTCGCTTATTTCACTCCGCACAATGCTACCAAGACTCCACCATTCCGCTATAAGTGATCCAATGTCACCATTTCTCCTAGCTGAATAATATACCATGGTGTATATGTGCCCCATCTTCTTCATCTAGTCCTCTATTTTTTTACAGTGATTAAAAGCCTTTAAGCAAACTCTTGGCCAATACAGCAAGAATCCATAAATGAGTAGTGTCCTTAACATGTTCCCCAAGTCCAAGTTGGCCCCCTCACCATGCCAAATCCCTGAAAAATGCAACCCAACCACAGTTCAGTCTGTTAGGAGCTGTCACAGGGAGCGGGAGTCCAGGAACGTTCCCCACAGGAAAAGTCCGTATGGCACTGGAATTGTTGTCACCATTCTATACTTTGCAGCTCATGTCCAAGTCCCAATGACCGCTGCTTCTAGCTGGTAATGATTCAGGTAGACTGGAAAAAGCCATTTGCAGCATGCGTGGATATGGAGCTTCTGTTCTCCTCTGCCTGGAGAGTTGAGACCAGGTTGCTTTTCCCTGGAGCTCTGTGACTGTGGCCTGGTAAAGAGAACCTTGGGATACACTAAGCTGGGTGGCAAAGGTAAATTCATAATACAAGTTGGCAAAAGGAGGAAAGAGAGCTCTAAATTAAGAGTAGGTCCCAGCCTGAAATATGAGTGGGACATTGAGGTAGGAGGAATAAAGGAAACACTATATATTAAGCAAAGCAGCAGAAAATAGGACTATCAACACCCACAACAGAGATCTTTGAGGGAAGAATAAAGAACCTGACTATTCAGGCAAAACATAGTTAAGTGGCCCTTGTGCAAATGAGATCAGTTTACCTGCTTCTTGGAAGAAATACCCTAGGCTCGTCCACAGTGTCGTAGATGGGGTCGACGGCCCTGGGCACCTTCAGCCTTCAGTGGCAAACCCCAGCATTCTGGGCAAGGTTAGGTCATAGGTGGCTGGAGCAGGCCTGGAAGAGACTGAACCCTCCCTTAGAGGAGCGAGGGGGAAGCCCACCTTCCAGTGTCCCTGTTTCCTCACAGTAGAGGTGTGTAAGCCTGGCAGGCTTTAGCTCAATGACCTTCCTTTCCACTATTGAAGCAGGACCCAGATGGCATCCTATGAGACCCCTTTGTGGTGCTGGAGCCTTTAAGGGTGTATCCTAAAAGCTGGTAGTTCCCCTGATCTCTACTGGGCTTTTTCTGCCTCTAGGTATCTTAAAAGCCATTCTCAGAAGATCTCGCTGAGGGGTTTGAGGATCCCCATCCGCCTATATAAATCTTTTCCATATATCTGGAGCTATTTGGAAAAAAGACAGAACAGTGTTATTAGCTAGATCTAATAAAGAAGGTAGATTTGGTGTCTCCTGTTCATCAGCTTTCAAAAGAAATGTAAATTTTTTTTTTTAAGTAAAAAGCATGATATGGTAGACCCGTCGGAGTCATTGGCCTGGTGTGCAGGATTCCCGGGTTCGATTCCCGGCCAGAGCACACAGGAGAAGCGCCCATCTACCTCTCCACCTCTCCCCCTCTCCCCCCTCCCGGTCCCTCTCCTCCTGCCCACAGCCAAGGCTCCACCGGAGCAAATCCACCCTGGGCACTAAGGATGGCCCCATGGCCTCCGCCCCAGTTGCTAGAATGACTCCGGTTGTAACAGAGCAACATCCCAGATGGGCAGAGCACTCCCCCCGGTAGGCATGCCAGGTGAATCCCAGTCAGGCGCATGCAGGAAGGAGTCTGTCTGCTTGCCTCCCCATCCCCATCCTCAGAAATATACAAAAAATAAATAAATAAAAGAAAAAATACAAAAAAAATCCAAAAAAAAGGGGGGGGCATTCCCTTGTGCTAAAGCACCAGGAAGCATGGAGTGAGCTTGAGTATGTCCTATGAAACATGGAGCTCTATGTTTACATATAAGTCTTTGAAGAAGGAGGAACTGCTGAAATAGTTTGTCAGCATTTGTCCCTAAGACAGCAGTCTTTATAGTGGGAACACCATACGTAAATATTTGCTGTCTGTCTATAGATTAAGGGGGGAATATGGCCAATACTGAAAAGCCATGATCTTTGTGCCCCTCCCCTCCCCCAACCCCCTCCCTCTCCTCCCCCCACCCTGTAACCCCAACACTGTTGTTCATGTCTCTGAGTCTCATCTTTATGTCCCACCTATGTGTGGAAACATATAGTTCTTAGTTTTTTCTGATTTACTTCTTTCACTCAGTATAATGTTATCAAGGCCCATCCATGTTGTTGTAAAAGATCCTATGTCATCATTTCTTATGGCTGAGTAGTATTCCATAGTATATATATACCAAAGCTTTTTAATCCACTCATCCTCTGATGGACACTTGGGCTGTTTCCAAATCTTTGCTATTGTGAACAATGCTGCCATAAACATGGGGGTGCATTTCTTCTTTTCAAACAGTGCTATGGTGTTCTTGGGGTATATTCCTAACAGTGGTATAGCTGGGTCAAAAGGCAGTTCGATTTTTAATTTCTTGAGGTATCTCCATACTGTTTTCCACAGTGGCTGCACCAGTCTGCATTCCCACCAGCAGTGCAGGAGGGTTCCCTTTTCTTTACATCCTCGCCAGCACTTATTCTGTGTTGTTTTATTGATGAGCGCCATTCTGACTGGTGTGAGGTGATATCTCATTGTGATTTTAATTTGCATTTCTCTAATCATTAATGATGTTGAACATTTTTTCATATGCCTATTGGCCATCTGTGTGTCCTCTTTGGAGAAATGTCTATTCATTTCTTTTGCCCATTTTTGGATTGGATTGTTTGTCTTCCTGGTATTAAGTTTTACAAGTTCTTTATAAATTTTGGTTATTAACCCCTTATGAGACGCTATGTCAAATATATTCTCCCATTGTGTAGTTTGTCTTTTTATTCTGTTCTTATTGTCTTTAGCTGTGCAGAAGCTTTTTAGTTTGATAAAGTCCCATTTGTTTATCCTGTCTTTTATTTCACTTGCCTGTGGAGACAAATCAGCAAATATATTGCTGCGAGAGATGTCAGAGAGCTTACTGCCTATGTTTTCTTCTAAAATGCTTATGGTTTCATGGCTTACATTCAAGTCTTTTATCCATTTTGAGTTTATTTTTGTGAGTGGTGTAAGTTGGTGGTCTAGTTTCATTTTTTTGCAGGTAGCTGTCCAGTTTTCCCAACACCATTTGTTGAAGAGGCTGTCTTTACTCCATTGTATTGTCTTACCTCCTTTGTCAAATATCAGTTGTCCATAGAGCTGTGGGTTTATTTCTGAGTTCTCTGTTCTGTTCCATTGATCTATGTGCCTGTTCTTATGCCAGTACCATGCTGTTTTGAGTACAATGGCCTTATAATATAACTTGATATCTGGAAGTGTGATACCTCCCGCTTTTTTCTTCCTTTTCAGGATTGCTGAGGCTATTCGTGTTCTTTTTTGGTTCCATATAAATTTTTGGAATATGTGTTCTATGTCTTTGAAGTAAGTCATTGGTATTTTCATTGGTATTGCATTGAATTTATAAATTGCTTTGGGTAATATAGACATTTTAATGATGTTTATTCTTCCTAACCATGAGCACGGTATATGCCTCCACTTATTCGTATCTTCCCTGATTTCTTTTATCAATGTTTTATAATTTTCTGAGTACAAGTCTTTAATCTCCTTGGTTAGATTTATTCCTAGGTACTTTATTTTTTTGGTTGCAATGGTAAAGGGGATTGATTCCCTGATTTCTCTTTCTGACAGTTCATTATTAGTGTATAAAAATGCCTCTGATTTCTGAGTATTGATTTTATATCCTGCCACCTTGCCAAATTCTTTTATCAGGTCTAGTAGTTTTTTGACTGAAACTTTAGGGTTTTCTATACACAATATCATGTCATCTGCAAATAATGATAGTTTTACTTCTTCTTTTCCAATTTGGATGCCTTTTATTTCTTTTTCTTGTCTGATTGCTGTGGCGAGGACTTCCAGAACTATGTTGAATAAGAGTGGTGAAAGGGGGCAACCCTGCCTTGTTCCTGATCTTAAGGGGATAGCTTTTAATTTTTGCCCATTGAGTATTATGTTGGCTATGGGTTTGTCATAGATGGCCTTTATCATGTTGAGGTATGTTCCCTGTATTCCCACTTTGCTGAGAGTTTTGATCATGAATGGGTGTTGGACTTTATCAAATGCTTTTTCTGCATCTATTGAAATTATCATGTGGTTTTTCTCCTTTCTTTTGTTTATGTGATGAATCACATTGATTGATTTGCGAATATTGTACCAGCCTTGCCTCCCAAGAATAAATCCTACTTGATCATGGTGTATGATTTTTTCCATATATTGCTGGATCCGGTTCGCTAATATTTTATTGAGGATTTTTGCATCTAAGTTCATCAGGGATATTGGCCTATAATTTTCATTTTTTGTGTTGTCTTTGCCTGGTTTTGGAATCAGAATTATGCTCGCCTCATAAAAGGAGTTTGGAAGTCTTCCTTCCTCTTGAATTTTTTGAAATAGCTTGAGAAGGATAGGAGTTAGTTCTTCTTTGAATATTTGGTAGAATTCACTTGTGAAGCCATCAGGCCCAGGACTTTTCTTTTTTGGGAGTTTTTTGATAGCTGTTTCAATCTCATTTGTTGTAATTGGTCTGTTTAGGTTTTCTGATTCTTCCAGATTGATTTTTGAAAGATTATATGATTCAAGGAATTTGTCCATTTCATCTAGGTTGTCTAGTTTTTTGGCGTACAGTTCTTCATAGTATTTTCTTACAATATTTTGTATTTCTGTTGTGTCAGTTGTTATTTCTCCACTCTCGTTTCTAATTTTATTTATTTGAGTCCTCTCTCTTTTTTTCTTGGTGAGTCTTGTTAAAGGTTCATCGATCTTGTTTACCTTTTGAAAGAACCAGCTCCTGGTTTCATTGATCCTCTGTATTGTTTCTTTAGCCTCTATGTCACTTATTTCTGCTCTGATCTTTATTATTTCCTTCCTTCTACTAGCTCTGGGCTTTACTTGCTGTTCTTTTTCTAGTTCTTTTAGATGCAGGGTTAAGTTGTTAATTTGAGCTTTTTCTAGCTTCTTGAGGTATGCCTTTAATGCTATATACTTCCCTCTCAGGACTGCTTTTGCTGTGTCCCATAAATTTTGAGTTGATGTATGCTCAGTATAGTTTGTTTCTAGGAATTTTTTAATTTCTTCTTTGATCTCAATGTTAACCCATTCATTGTTTAATAACGTGCTATTTAGTTTCCAAGTGTTTGAATGTTTTTCAATTTTTCTATTGTGGTTGATTTCTAGTTTAATGCCATTGTGATCAGAGAAAGTGTTCGATATGATTTCAATCTTCTTAAATTTGTTGAGCCCGCTTTTGTGCCCTAACATGTGGTCTATTCTAGAGAATGTCCCATGAGCGCTTAAAAGGAATGTATATTCTGCTCTTTTAGGGTGAAAGGTTCTGAAGATATCTATTAAATCGAGTTCATCTAATATGTCCTTTAAGTCTGCTGTTTCTTTGTTAATTTTCTTTCTTGAGGACCTATCTAATGATGTTAATGGGGTATTGAAATCTCCTACTATTATAGTATTGCTGTTGATCTCGCCCTTTAAGTCTATCAAAGTCTGCTTTATATATTTAGGTGCTCCTATATTAGGTGCGTAGATATTTATAATGGTTATATCTTCCTTTTGTATTGCTCCCTTTATCATTATGTAGTGACCTTCTTTATCTCTAACTATGGTCTTTGTTCTAAAGTCCATTTTGTCTGATGTAAATATTGCTACCCCAGCTTTTTTTTCATTTCCATTTGCGTGAAATATTTTTTTCCATCCTTTTATCTTCAGTCTGTGTGCATCTTTTGATTTAAGGTGTGTCTCTTGTAGACAGCATATGTATGGGTCCTGTATTCTTATCCATGCAGCTACCCTATGTCTCTTGATCGGATCATTTAATCCATTAACATTTAAGGTTATTACTGATATGTAATTGTTTATTGCCATTTTTTTTCTTTAAAACTGTTTTTCTCTTTTGCTATATTCTTTTTTTCCTTTGATCTGTTTACAACAGGTCCCTTAGCATTTCTTGCAGCCTTGGTTTGGTTGTAGTGAAATCCTTTAGATTTTTTTTGTCTGTAAAGCTTTTTATTTCTCCTTCAATTTTAAATGATAGCCTTGCTGGATAAAGTAGTCTTGGTTGTAGGTTCTTGTTCTGCATTACTTTGAATATTTCTTGCCATTCCCTTCTGGCCTCAAGTGTTTCTGTTGATAAGTCAGAAGTCATCCTTATGGGGACTCCTTTGTAGGTGATTGTCTTTTTTTCTCTAGCAGCTTTTAATATTTTCTCTTTATCATTAAGCTTTGGTAATTTAATTATGATGTGTCTTGGTGTTGGTTTCTTTGGATTTCTTCTTAATGGAGTTCTCTGTGCTTCCTGAACATGTGAAATATTTTCCTGCCTTAATTGGGGGAAGTTTTCCGCTATAATATGTTTGAACAAAGTCTCTATCCCTTGTTCTTTCTCTTCTTCTTCAGGAACCCCTATGATGCGGATGTTATTTCTCTTCATGTTGTCACAGAGCTCTCTTAGAGTTTCCTCAGACTTTTTGAGTCTCTTTTCTTTTTTCTGCTCTGCTTCCGTGCCTTTATTTATTGTGTCCTCTAACTCACTGATTCGATTCTCTGCTTCATCCATCCTGCTTTTAATTCCTTCCATTGTATTCTTTATTTCAGATATTGTATTTGTCATTTCTGTCTGATTCTTTTTTATTATTTCAATGTCCTTTTTTATATTTGTTATCTCTTTATTTAGGTTTTCGTAATGGCCATTTATGGTGGTTCTAATATCTTTGAGCATCCTAACAATCGTTATTTTAAACTCTGCATCTGGTAATTTGGTTATATCTGATTCACTTAGGTCCTTTTCTGGGGATTTCTCTTGGTTTATTTGTGTTGTATTTCTCTGCCTCCGCATTTTCTCTTCACGAGAGTGGCTGTGATCACGTGCTCGTGTGCACAAGGGTTGGTGGCCTTGGCCTTTGCCCCGCCCCCATGTGTGATGTTATGCTCGGTCCTGAGGGCACTGGCGAGCACCTTTGCTCAGCTGTGGGTCTCCGCCTGTTTCCGAGCTTTCACCCTGCCTTTGCCGGATGATCCCACTCAAGGAACAGCTGCTAGCCTTGGCTCTACCACCAGGAAAGGCTGCGTGCCCAAGCTCAGCTTCGTAGCGGAACTCCGCCTCTTCTGGGCTTTTGGCTCCACCCCCGCGGGAGGAGCCTGCTACCAAGTCAGACCGCAAGCCTGGGTTGCACAGGTGGGGCAGGGATGTGCTCCTCTGCCCTTGCTCTGGGGCTGGTTTCTACCCTTTCTGGGTTTCCCGCCCTTCTCCCGGAGGCTGGATTACAGGCTGCCGGCAGCTGAGCTTAGCCGCTTTTGCACACCCCCTTCTCCCTAGCCGGGCAAGATTGAGCTCACACCTGAGCCCACTGGTGGCCAGCCGGCTTCTGCCCCTGCCAGCAGAACCGCGCTTTTGTCTCCTGCTGCCGCCTGCTCTCCGGTGCGCCCTCAGTCGTGTGGGTGGGGGCGTTGCAGCTCGGACCCTAAGACTCACTACCGTAGACCCGAAAGCTCCCTCCTTCTATGCGACTCTGCTCTGAATGCCGCGGGGGGGCTTGTTTGGCTGCTCTCCTGCTTCCCTTTGCTGGTATTGCTGTTTCCGGGGGAAATATTCACTTCAGCTTTGGGGAGTGACTCGTCCCAGGGGTTAGAGTGGCTATCTCCCAAAAATGTTTCTCCCTATGCCTCCTAGATTGCACTCTCTTCCTGTTACTGTGGTTCTCTCCCCTCTCCCTCTGTCTCCAGGAGCCCCGGGTGAGTGTTTGTGAGAGAGATGTTCTGCGTGGTCCCTTTAAGAAGGATCCTGGATCTGAGAAATCAGACTCTCTCACAAACAGTATCCTAACTTGTTTCAAGCTAAATACTGTCCTTATGCTTCTTCTGGGCTCTGGGGCTGCAGGCTGGGGCTTTGTTCCTGGGGCTCAGGGCCCTTTCCCCTCTGCTAAACTCACTTCCTGCCATGCGAGTCTCTCCCTGCTGCTGTTCGCTCCGAGAAGCTGGGCAGCCCTCTCCGCGTTTCCGCTTTTCTACCAGTCTCTGGGTGGCTTCTTCAGCGTTCCTGGGTTGAAGAGTCCTTTTAGTTTAGTCCAAAGTTGGTTTTTCCAGTTGATAGTTCATAAAATTAGTTTGTAATCCACATTGGTTCTGGGAGCTAGATGCTGGTACGTTCGCCTACTCTAGCGCCATCTTGTCTCTCCCTTCTTAGTGTCATTTTTATGTTCCACCAATGTATGGAATCATGTAGTTCTTGTTTTTTTCTGATTTACTTATTTCACTCCTTATAATGTTATCAAGATCCCACCATTTTGCTGTAAATGATCTGATGTCATCATTTCTTATGGCTGAGTAGTATTCCATAGTGTATATGTGCCACATCTTCTTTATCCAGTCTTCTATTGAAGGGCCTTTTGGTTGTTTCCATGTCTTGGCCACTGTGAACAGTGCTGCAATGAACATGGGGCTACATGTGTCTTCACGTATCAATGTTTCTGAGGTTTTGGGGTATATACCCACTAGAGGGATTGCTGGGTCATAAGGTAGTTCTATTTGCAGTTTTTTGAGGAACCACCATACTTTCCTCCATAATGGTTGTACTACTTTACAGTCCCACCAACAGTGAATGAGGGTTCTTTTTTCTCCACAGCCTCTCCAACATTTGCTATTTCCCGTCTTGTTGATAATAGCTAATCTAACAGGAGTGAGGTGGTATCTCATTGTAGTTTTGATTTGCATTTCTCTAATAACTAATGAAGCTGAGCATCTTTTCATATATCTGTTGGCCATTTGTATCTCTTCCTGGGAGAAGTGTCTGTTCATGTCCTCTTCCCATTTTTTTATTGGATTGTTTGTTTGTTTGTTGTTGAGTTTTATGAGTTCATTGTAAATTTTGGATATTAGGCCCTTATCTGAGCTGTCGTTTGAAAATATCAGTTCCCATATAGTTGGCTGTCTGTTTATTTTGATATCAGTTTCTCTTGCTGAGCAAAAACTTTTAATTCTGATGTAGTCCCATTCACTTATCTTTGCCTTCACTTCTCTTGCCATTGGAGTCAAATTCATAAAATGTTCTTTAAAACCCAGGTCCATGATTTTAGTACCTATATCTTCTTCTGTGTACTTTATTGTTTCAGGTCTTATATTTAGGTCTTTGATCCATTTTGAATTAATTTTAGTACACGGGGACAGGCTGTAGTCGAGTTTCATTCTTTTGCATGTGGCTTTCCAGTTTTCCCAACACCATTTGTTGAAGAGGCTTTCTTTTCTCCATTGTGTGTTGTTGGCCCCTTTATCAAAGATTATTTGACCATATATATGTGGTTTTATTTCTGGGCTTTCTATTCTGTTCCATTGGTCTGAGTGTCTATTTTTCTGCCAATACCATGCTGTTTTGATTATCGTGGCCCTATAATATAGTTTAAAGTCAGGTATTGTAATGCCCCCAGCTTCATTCTTTTTCCTTAGGATTGTTTTGGCTATTCGGGGTTTTTTATAGTTCCATATAAATCTGATGATTTTTTGTTCCATTTCTTTAAAAAATCTCATAGGAATTTTGATGGGAATTGCATTAAATTTGTATATTGCTTTGGGTAATATGGCCATTTTGATTATATTTATTCTTCCTATCCAAGAACAAGGAATATTTTTCCATCTCATTGTATCTTTTTTGATTTCCCTTAACAATGCTTTGTAATTTTCATTATATAAGTCCTTTACGTTCTTTGTTATGTTTATTCCTAGGTATTTTATTTTTTTTGTTGCAATCGTGAAGGGCATTATTTTTTTGAGTTCGTTTTCTAATATTTCATTGTTGGCATATAGAAAGGCTATGGACTTTTGTATGTTAATTTTGTATCCTGCGACCTTACTGTATTGGTTTATTGTTTCTAATAATCTTTTTCTGGAGTCCTTCGGGTTTTCGATGTACAGGATCATATCATCAGCAAAAAGTGATAGCTTTACTTCTTCTTTTCCGATATGGATGCCTTTTATTTCTTTGTCTTGTCTGATTGCTCTGGCCAGAACTTCTAGCACCACGTTGAATAAGAGTGGAGAGAGTGGACAACCCTGTCTTGTTCCTGATTTAAGGTAGAAAGTCCTCAGTTTTATGCCGTTTAATAGGATGTTGGCTGATAGGTTTATCATATATGGCCTTTATCATGTTGAGATATTTTCCTTCTATACCCATTTTGTTGAGAGTCTTAAACATAAAATTGTGTTGTATTTTATCAAAAGCCTTTTCTGCGTCTATTGATAAGATCATGTGGTTTTTGTTCTTTGTTTTGTTGATATGGTGTATTACGTTAACCGTTTTGCGTATGTTGAACCATCCTTGAGATTCTGGGATGAATCCCACTTGATCATGATGTATTATTTTTTTAATATGTTGTTGTATTCGGTTTGCCAGTATTTTGTTCAGTATTTTAGCATCTGTATTCATTAGAGATATTGGTCTGTAGTTTTTCTTTGTGCCATCCTTGCCAGGTTTTGGTATGAGGGTTATGTTGGCCTCATAAAATGTGTTTGGAAGTATTGCTTCTTCTTCAATTTTTTGGAAGACTTTGAGTAGAATAGGAACCAAGTCTTCTTTGAATGTTTGATAGAATTCACTAGTATAACCGTCTGGGCCTGGACTTTTATTTTTGGGGAGATTTTTAATAGTTTTTTCTATTTCCTCCCTGCTGATTGGTCTGTTTAGGCTTTCTGCTTCTTCATGACTCAGTCTAGGAAGGTTGTATTGTTCTAGGAATTTATCCATTTCTTCTAGATTGTTGTATTTGGTGGCATATAATTTTTCATAGTATTCTACAATAATTCTTTGTATTTCTATGATGTCTGTGGTGATCTCTCTTCTTTCATTTTGGATTTTATTTATTTGAGTCCTGTGTCTTTTTTCCTTGGTGAGTCTTGCCAAGGGTTTGTCAATTTTGTTGATCTTTTCAAAGAACCAGCTCCTTGTTTTATTGATTTTTTCTATAGTTTTTCTGTTCTCTATTTCATTTATTTCTGCTCTGATTTTTATTATCTCCTTTCTTCGGCTGGTTTTGGGTTGTCTTTGTTCTTCTTTTTCTAGTTCCTTAAGGTGTGAAGTTAAGTGGTTTACTTCGGCTCTCTCTTGTTTGTTCATATAGGCCTGAAGTGATATGAACTTTCCTCTTCTTACTGCTTTTGCTGTATCCCAGAGATTCTGATATATCGTATTTTCATTTTCATTTGACTGTGTATATCTTTTGATCTTTGTGCTTATTTCTTCTTTGACCCATTCATTTTTTAGAAGTATGTTGTTTAGTTTCCACATTTTTGTGGGTTTTCCCCCCTCTTTTTTCAGTTGAATTCTAGTTTCAAGGCTTTATGATCAGAAAATATGCTTGGTACAATTTCAATTTTTCTAAATTTGCTGATATTGTCTTTGTGGCCCAACATATGGTCAATTCTTGAGAATGTTCCATGTACACTAGAGAAAAATGTATACTCTGTCGCTTTGGGATGAAGTGTCCTGTAGATGTCTATCATATCCAGGTGTTCTAGTATTTCATTTAAGGCCACTATATCTTTATTGATTCTCTGTTTGGATGACCGATCTAGAGCCGTCAGCGGTGTATTGAGGTCTCCAAGTATGATTGTATTTTTGTTAGTTTTTGTTTTAAGGTCAATAAGTAGCTGTCTTATATATTTTGGTGCTCCTTGGTTTGGTGCATATATATTAAGGATTGTTATGTCTTCTTGATTCAACTTCCCCTTAATCATTATGAAATGACCATTTTTGTCTCTGAGTACTTTTTCTGTCTTGTAGTCAGCATTATTAGATATGAGTATTGCTACGCCTGCTTTTTTTTGGGTGTTGTTTGCTTGGAGTATTGTTTTCCATCCTTTCACTTTAAATTTGTTTTTATCCTTGTTGCTTAGATGTGTTTCTTGTAGGCAGCATATAGTTGGATTTTCTTTTTTAATCCATTCTGCTACTCTGTGTCTTTTTATTGGTAAGTTTAATCCATTTACATTTAGTGTAATTATTGACACTTGTGGGTTCCCTACTGCCATTTTATAAATTGCTTTCTGTTAGTTTTGTATCTAGTTTGATTCTTCTCTTTTGTTTTTCTATCATTTGTTTTTGTTTGTTTGTGTTCCATACTTCTTTCCTCTGTTGCTACCTTTTTTAAGTCAAGTGTTTTTGTGGTGGTTTTTTCAAGGGTGGTTACCATTAATTAATGAAAAGTTTACCTACCATATTCATTGTAGTACCCTATCTTATGAGTATTTCTGCTCTTCATTGTCCTTTGCTACTGTTAATCTCCATCCTCTCCCCCCTTTTTTTCTTTGTTGTCACAGTTTAAGTTTGGTTTTATTGTGTTCTTGGTGGAGCTGTTACTTGTGGTGTTGTTTTCTTTTGTTCTTTGAATCTGGTTGGAAAACCCCCTTTAGTATTTCCTGGAGTGGGGGCTTTCTGTTGATAAATTCTCTCATCTTTTCTGTATTTGTGAATGTTTTTATATCTCCTTCATACTTGAAGGATAGCTTTGATTGGTATAGTATTCTTGGCTGAAAGTTCCTCTCTTTCAGGGCTTTAAATATTGTCGTCCACTCTCTTCTAGCTTGTAGAGTTTCTCTTGAAAATCAGATGTTAATCTAATGGGCCTTCCTTTATATGTTGTACTCTTCTTTTCCCTGGCTGCCTTGAGAATTTTTTCTTTGTCATTGGTTTGTGTCATCTTTATTATGATGTGCCTTGGAGTGGGTTTGTTGGGATTAAGAAAACTTGGTGTTCTGTTTGCTTCTTGAATTTGAGGCTTTAGTTCCTTCCACAGGCTTGGGAAGTTCTCGTCTATTATTTGTTTGAGTATATTTTCCATTCCATTTTCTTTCTCTTCTCCCTTTGATATACCTATTATTCTTATGTTATTCTTTCTGATGGAGTCAGACAATTCCTGTAGGGCTTTCTCGTTTTTTATTATTTTTGAGTTTCTTTCTTCTTCTCTCTGTTGTGCCTCAAGTTGTTTGTCTTCTATTTCACTAATCCTATCTTCAATCTGGGCTATTCTGTTAGCTAAGCTTGTTACCTCGTTTTTCAACTCGTGAATTGAGTTTTTCATTTCTGTTTGATTTGTTTTTATAGTTTCAATTTCCTTGGTAATATATTCTTTGTGTTCATTGAGTTGTTTTCTGATCTCCCTATATTGCCTTTCTGTGTTTTCTTGTATATCTCTGAGTATTTTTAAGATTTCTATTTTAAATTCTCTGTCATTTAGCTCCAAGGCTTCCAATGTGTTAAGTCTTTTCTCCATAGATTGTTCTACATCTATTTGTGTTACCTCTCTTTCTTTTGTATCCATAATATTCGATTTCCTCTTTCTTATCGGCATCTGAGGGTGATCTTATTGATAGCACTAATTAGAATTAATAAAGAGTAAAAAGTAAAAAAAAAAATAAAGGTAAAACACCCCCACAAAAAAAAACAGTAATAATTTATTATTTCCCCCTTTTCTTCTCTCTTCTCTTTCCCTCCTCTCCCCTCCTCAGGGAAATATCGTGCCTATAATGGAGGGCCTGATTTGGGGTGAAGATTTCAAGGGGCAAAAAAAAGGGAGTAGGGACCTACTAAATGCAAAAAAAAAAAAAAGGAAGAAAATCTTAGACAAGCATAAGATGATTTGCTTGTAAGTGATGGTCAACTAAGAGATATAATGAGAGGGATAAGAGGGAACCAGAAAAAAGGACCAAAAAAGAATAATAAAGAAGAAAAAATAAAAATAATAAGTAAAAATCTGTTGTATTAAGTGGAGCGAATACTAAATACAATGGAGACCTTGGGTTGGGAGGACCCAAAATGCCACAAAAATAAACAAACAAGAAAAAATAAATAAAAACAAAAGCAAAAAAGAGAAATAAAGCCAAAAAGAAGCCTTGAGTCCCAAATTAGCTAATTTGTTCGTGATTGAGGATTATATGGGAGGAAAGTAAAATGAGAAAAGAAAAAACGAATAGAAAGGAAAAAAATAAGAAAAAGAGAAAAACGAAGGAAGAAATAAAATAGGAAGAGAAAAAAACAAAATAAAGCAAGACAAAAAAAAAAACCAAAAAACAAAAGAGGAGAGAGTGAGAGTTAAGTGTTTTGGAGTATAACCCTAAAGGAGGGTGAGGATAAAGAAGAAAAATAAAATGCAACACTCATGGGTAGTGTAGTTCAAGAAAGGGGAAGCATAAGATGGGCAGAGAATAGAAGGACCGAGGTGGAGGAAATAAAGGTAATAAGATAGAAGAAACAAACAACAACAACAATTAAAAAAAATAGTGGATCAAGTTGTAAAGTCTGTGGGTTTTTCTTGATTTTGAGAGGTTAACTTTTTTCTTTTTCTTTTCTCTCCCTCTTCCTGGTCGGTGACTCTGTACCCCAGGCTTTGCCCCTGTGTCACTCTTAGGTAGGGATTTGCAGTTGATGGGATTCTATGGCAATGTCATATAATTGGCTTTAGTCTTGCTGGAGGTAAAGGCTTGTTGGCGTTTGCAGGGTCCAACGATGAGAGAGTTTGCTTTCCTGGATTCTCTCTCCTAGTCCCCCCTTTCTGAATTAGCAGCCTGGTGATCCAGCTATAAGGCTGCAACTGCTTCTGCCTGGGGAGTAAGAGGCTCAAAGAGCTGGGAAATCCCCACTCTATCCCCACTCAGTGCAAGGCTTTGGGAAAGGCTCTGACAGTCAGGGCCTCCAGTGTAATCAGGCGGGGGTGGGAGTCAATTGTTGTCAAGGTGACTGTTCAGCGCCTATCATTTAGTTGGACCTCTCAACCCAGGCTTTCCACACTTTGTAGCCTGTTTTTGCAGGGAAGAAGAGGCACTAGTCTCTGCTTACGACTAGTGTAGTATAGACCTTATTATCTGCCAAGTCCTTCTTGTTAGCGTTTATCCCTGAATATGGAGGCTCTATCAATCAGAAGTTGCCCCCGCCCCTTTAGCGAGAGGCACTAAAAAATATCACGCCTCTTGTCTTGGATCGCTGAGCTGAGAGAGATCTTATCAATTAGAACCGAGGGTACGCAGATTTCATGGGTTAAGCTAATTTCAGTGATTGGGTCGCAGCTGTGCTTCCGAAGGTATTTTAGGCTGCCTGCGCGTGCCCTTTTCCCAACGCTTGATTGTTAGCTTGAATGGCTGGGTGAGGTGCCCCGCCCACGGAGAGAATCTCCCAAGCCTCTCCCGCTCGCCCTGCCGCTGGCGGCTGGACCGCACCAGGCGCAGGATAATGGAGCCCCCTGGGTGTGCGGGGTAGCAGGGCGCCCTGGGCGCATGGAATGCCCAAGGAACACGTGCGAATGGGGCGCTCCGGGCACCGGTGGCCAGCGACCCCCACTCGCTGTGTGCGGGCCGCTGGGAACGTCAGCATTGCTTAACCGGACCGGGCGCACGCGCGGCTGCTCGCGGCGGCTCGCGGCGGCGGCTCGTGGCAGCCGCTCACGGCGGCGGCTTGCGGGGGCTCGCGGCGGCTCGCGGTGGCGGCTCGCGGCGGCAGCTCGCAGCGGCTCGCGGTTCCCAAGTATATGGGCTGACTCACCGCAGGCGCACCTCCTTGAGGTTTGAAAGAACGTCCCTGTGGTAGATTCCTCCACACCCTCGTCTCTCAGATTCAAGTGATAACAGTCCTTTCGCTTTCAGTTTGTGTGGAACTCCAGAATGCTCCGAGGATAAATTTTTCTGTTTCTAGTTGATAAATTTGTTGTGATTTAGGAGAGAGCTGTCGGACGCGCTGCTCACGGCGCCATTTCCGTGACGTCACTCCTGTTTAATACTAACTTAATAGAAAACAGCTGGATTCTTGTACCTGCTTCCCTCCTGAAACATATTGATTTGTTTATAAAGATTTATTGATATAATTAATATATAACATAGTTTAAGCTGTACAATGTGATTATTTGAATACACACACATATGTGTGTGTGTGTGTGTGTGTGTGTGTGTGTGTATATATATATATATATGGTGCAATGATTACCACAATAAGGTCAGGTAACACTTCCATTACCTCACATAATTACCTTTTTGTATGTGTGGTGATAATACTTAAGATCTACTCTGATACAACTTTCAGGTATATAACACAGTATTATTACCTATACTCATCATGCTGTACATTAGATAACTAGAACATATTTATCGTTTTTTGTGGTTTTTTTAAGTGAGAGGAGGAGAGATAGAGAAACTCACACATGTTCCCTGACTGGGATCCACCTAGCAACTCTCTTCTGGGGCAGATGCTCTCAAATCAACCCCTGAGCAATTCTTGGAGCCCAGAGCCAATACTCAAACAAATCAAGCTACAGGTTGTAAGAAGGAAGAGAGGAATGGGAAGAGAAACAGATTGTAATTTCTCATGTGTGCCCTGACCAAGAATTGAACCTGGGACATCCATGTGTGGGGCAGAAGCTCTATCCATTGAGCTAACTGGCCAGAGCCAAAACATACTTATCTTAGAGCTGGGAGTTTGTACCTTATGACCAACATCTCACCATTTAACTGACTCCAAAGCCCCTGAACAACCACCGTTTTACTCTCTGTTTCTATAATTTTACCTTTTTTTAAGATTCCACATATATATGAGAGCATACAATATTTATATTTTTCTGTCTAATTTATTTCATTTAGACTAATTTCCTCCAGGTTCATTCAAGATGTTGAAAATGGTAGGATGATTTTTTTTTATGTCTGAATAATATTCCAGTATATATCTCACACTTTATTTTTTCATCCACTGATGGACAATTAGGTTATGTTTATGTCATGGCTACTGAAAATATTACTGCAATGAATATAGGGATGCAGATATCTACTCAAGATATTAATTTAATTTAATTTGCATATATTTTCATAAGTGGGGTTGCTAAATCTTATAGCAGATATATTTTTACACTTTTGTTATGTATATGTTTTTGGCTAATCTCTTCATCATTTTCAGTACTCTCTTCCTCCTTCCTTCCAACAGCTATCCATCTGTACCATGTCACCTTGACTCTGGTTCTATTTTGTTCCTCAATTTATTGTGTTCATTAGATTCCACATATAAGTGAGATCATATGATATTCATCTTTCTCAGCTTGGCTAATCTCACTTAGCATGATAATCTCCAGGTTTGTCCATGTCATCACAAAAGGTAAGATTTACTTCTTTTTTATGGCCATGTAGTATTATTCCATTGTGTAAATGTACCACTACTTTTTTATTCACTCATCTTATGACAGACACGGGCTGTTTCTTGATCTTGGCTATTGTAAACAATGCTATAATAAACACGGGGGTGCATTTCTTCTTTTGAATTAGTGTTTTGGGATTTTTAGAATATATCCCACTAGAAATGGGATAGCTGTGTCATAAGGTAGTTTTATTTTTCATTTTTTTGAGGAAACATTATACTATTATCCACAGTGGCTGCATGAGTCTGCATTCCCACCAGCAGTACAGGAGGGTTCCCTTTTTTCCACATCCTTGCCAGCACTTATTCTGTGTTGTTTTGTTGATGAGCACCATTCTGAGTGGTGTGAAGTGATATGTCATTGTGGTTTTAATTTGCATATCTCTAATGATTAGTGATGTTGAACATTTTTTCATATGCCTATTATTGACCATCGGTACCTCTTTTTTGGAGAAGTGTCTAATGAGGTTCTTTGCCCATGCTTTAATTGGATTGTCTTCCTCGTGTTGCGCTTTATAAGTTTTTTATAAAGTTAACTTATTAACCCCTTATCACATGTGCCAGCAAATATGTTCTACCATACAGTGATATGGTATTTCATTTTATTAATAATGTCTTTTGCTGTGAAAAAAAAAAAGGTTTTCAGTTTGATGTAGTCCCATTCATTTGTTTTGTCTTTTATTTCAATTGTCTGAGAAGATATGTCTGTCAGCAAAAATATTATTAAGAGAGATGTCTGATGCCTATGTTTTCTTCTAAGATTTTTATGGATTCACTCTTACATTTCAGTTTTTTATACATTTTGAGTTTATTTTTGTGAATGGTGCAAGTTGGTAATCTAGTTTCATTTTCTTTGCATGCACCTGTCCAATTTTTCCAACACCATTTATTAAAGAGACTGTCTTTCACTCCATCATATACTCTTGTTTCCTTTGTCAAATATTAATTGACCAAAAAGTTGTGTGTTTTTTTCTCTGTCCCATGTTCTGTTTCATTGATCTGTAGGCCTGTTCTTATGCCAGTACTAGACTGTTTTGATTTCAATGGCCTTGTAGTATAGTTTGATATAAGGAAGTGTGATACTTTCCACTTTTTTCTTCATTTTCAAGATTGCATAAGCTATTCACATTCTCTTTTGGTTCCATATAAATTATTAGAATATTAGTTCTAAATCTTTGATGTATGACATTAATATTTTTACTGATATTAATTTATTGTGTTTACATAGATTTCAGGGTCACCCCAAATGCATCCCCCCTCCCCCATATCCCCCTCAACATCTTCTTTGTTCTCCCTCCCCATAGTACCCTCCCCCCTTTCCTTCAGGTTTATCCCATCCTATTATCCCCTTTCCCTCTGTCCTCTTTTCCTTTAGTCCCTTGATCTCTCCTCTGTCTCCATTCCATTCCTCAGTTCACATTGTTCATTGGATTCCTCAAATGAGTGAGGTCATACAATATTTTTCTTTTTCTGCCTGGTTTATTTCACTTAACATAACAGTTTCCATGTCCATCCATGTTGTCACAAAAGGTAAGATTTTCTTCTTTTTCATGGCCCCATAGTATTCCATTGTATATATGTACTACAGCTTTTTAATCCACTCGTACACACCATAGCACTGTTTCAAAAGGAGAAATGCACCCCAATGTTTATGGCAGCATTGTTCACAATAGCAAAGATCTGGAAACATCCCAAGTGTCCATCAGTGGACATTAGTATTTTAATAGGAATTGCATGGAAGCTGTAGATTGCTTTGGGTAGTATGAATATTTAAAGTCTTCCTATCCATGAACAAGATATATGCTTCTACTTGTTTGTATCTTCTTCAATTTTTTTATGTCATAATTTTTCAAGAACAAGGGTTTAACTTTCTTGGTTAAATTTATGCCTAGGTAATTCATTTTCTTGTTGTTGTTGCAATAGTGAATGAGATTGTTCCTTAATTTTTTTTTCTGACTATTCATTATTGGTGTATAAAAATGCCACTGATTTCTTGGTATTAATTTTATATCTTGCCACTTTGCCAAATTCATTTATAAGATCTAATAGGTTTCTTTTGGTAGAGATTTCAGGGATTTGAATGTACAGTATTATGTTATCAGCAAATAATGAAAGTTTTACTTATTCTGTTTCTATTTTGATACTTTTTATCTCTTCTCATCTGATTAGTGTAGCTAGGACTTTCATTACTATGTTGAGTAAGATTGGTAAAAGAGAATTTTCCTGTCTTTTTCCTGATCTTAAGAGGATTGCTGTTAATTTTGGCCCATTGACTATGATGTTGGATGTCAGTTTGTAATACATAGCCTTTATTATGCTGAAGTATGTTCCTTGTAAGTTGATCTAGTGTGTCGTTCAGTGGAGTGTTAAAATCCCCTACAACTATTGTATTGCTGTTAATCTCTCCTTTATGTCCATTTAAATCTGCTTTATATATTTAAGTGCTCCTATATTGAGTGCATAAATATTTATAAGTGTTATTCCTTCTTCATGGATTGTTTTCTTTATCATAATTTAGTGTCTTTCTTGCTACCTTACATCTTTTGATTGGATCATTTAATTCATTTAGGTTATTATTGATAGGTACTTATTAATTGCCATTTTATTCTTTAAACCTATGATCCTTTTTTTCTTGATATCTTTTTTTCTTTCTTCTTTTTATCACAAACTCTTTAACATTTCTTGCAAATCTGATTCGGTGGTAATGAATTCCTTGAGTTGGTTTTTTTTTTGTTTGGTTGGTGTTTTTGTTTTGTTTTGTTTTGTGTGGGTTTTTTGTTTTGTTTTGTTTTTGCCTGGGAAGCTATTTATTACTTTTTCAATTTTAAATGATAGTTTTGTTGGATAGAGTGGTCTTTGTTGTAGGGTTTTTTTTGTTTTTTTATTAATTTTAATGGGATGACATTGATAAATCAGGGTACATCTGTTCAGAGAAAACATTTCTAGGTTATTTTGACATTTGATTATGTTGCATTCCCATCACTCAAAGTCCAATTGCCTTCCGTCACCTTATAACTGGTTTTCTTTGTGCCCGTTCCCTCTCCCAACCCCCTCCCTCTCCCCCCTTCTCGTAACCCCCACACACTTGTCCATGTGTGGCTCTCAGAGGAGTCTCATTTTTATGTCCCACCTATGTATGGAATCATACAGTTCTTAGTTTTTTCTGATTTACTTATTTTGCTCAATATAATGTTATCAAGGTCCATTCATGTTGTTGTAAATGATCCAATGTCATCATTTCTTATGGCTGAGTAGTATTCCATAGTATATATGTACCAAAGCTATTTAATCCAATTGTCCACTGACGGACACTTGGGCTGTTTCCAGATCTTCACTATTGTGAACAATGCTTCCATAAACATGGGGGTGCATTTCTTCTTTTCAAACAGTGCTATGGTGTTCTTGGGTTATATTCCTAACAGTTGTATAGCTGGGTCCAAAGGCAGTTCAATTTTTAATTTATTGAGGAATCTCCATACTGTTTTCCACAGTGGCTATAGCAGTCTGCATTCCCACCAGCAGTGCAGGAGGGTTCCCTTTTCTCCACATCCTTGCCAGCACTTATTCTGTGTTGTTTTGTTGATGAGCACCATTCTCACTGGTGTGAGGTGATATCTCATTGTGGTTTTAATTTGCATTTCTCTAATAATTAGTGATGTTGAGCATTTTTTCATATGCCTATTGGCCATTTGTATGTCCTCTTTGAAGAAGTGTCTATTCATTTCTTTTGCCCGTTTTTTTATTTGATTGTTTGTCTTCCTGGTATTAAGTTTTACAAGTTCTTTATAAATTTTGGTTATTAACCACTTATCAGATGTATTGTCAAATATATTCTCCCATTGTGTAGCTTGTCTTTTTATTCTGTTCTAATTGTCTTTAGCTGTGCAGAAGCTTCTTAGTTATATCGAGCACTTTCTCTGATCACAATGGCATGAAACTAGAAATCAACCACAACAGAGAAATTGAAAAATACTCTAACACTTGGAAACTAAATAGCATGTTATTAAATAATGAATGGTTAAACAATGAGATCAAAAAAGAAATCAAAAAATTCCCAGAAATGAACGATAATGAGCATATACCAACTCAAAATATATGGGACACAGCAAAAGCAGTCCTGAGAGGGAAGTTCACAGCATTACAGGCATTCCTCAAGAATTTAGAAAAAGCTCAAATAAACAAACTGACCCTACATTCAAAAGAACTAGAAAAAGAACAGCAAGTAAAGTTCAGAGCTAGTAGAAAGAAGGAAATAATAATAAAGATCAGAGCAGAAATAAATGACATAAAGGCTAAAGAAACAATACAGAGGATCAATGAAACGAGGAACTGGTTCTTTGAAAAGGTAAACAAGATTATTGATGAACCTTTAACTAGACTCACCAAGAAAAAAAGAGAGAGGACTCAAATAAATAAAATTAGAAATGAAAGTGGAGAAATAACAACTGACACAACAGAAATACAAAATATTGTAAGAAAATACTATGAAAAACTGTACACCAAAAAACTAGACAACCTAGATGAAATGAACAAATTTCTTGAAACATGTATTCTTCCAAAAATTATTCTGGAAGAATTGGAAAACCTAAACAGACTGATTACAACAAATGAGATTGAAACAGTTATCAAAAACTCCCAAAAAAGAAAAGTCCTGGGCCTGATGTCTTCACAAGTGAATTCTACCAAATACTCAAAGAACTAACTACTATCCTTCTCAAGCTATTTCAAAAAATTCAAGAGGAAGGAAGACTTCCAAGCTCCTTTTATGAGCCGAGTATAATTCTAATTCCAAAACCAGGCAAAGACAACATGAAGAAAGAAAATTATAGGCCAATATCCCTGATGAATTTAGATGCTAAAATCATCAACAAAATATTAGGAAACCAGATCCAGAGATATATGAAAAAAATCATACACCATGATCAAATGGAATTTATTCTTGTGAGGCAAGGCTGGTACAATATTTGCAAATCAATCAATGTGATTCATCACATAAACAAAAGGAAGGAGAAAAACCACATGATAATTTCAATAGATGCAGAAAAAGCATTTGATAAAATCCAGCACCCATTCATGATAAAAACTCTCAGCAATGTGGGAATACAGGAAACGTACCTCAACATGATAAAGGTTTTTGTTTTGCATAAATTTGAATATATCTTGTCAATCCCTCTGGCCAGAAGTGTTACTGTTAGAAGTCAGATAACAGCCTAATGGAACTCATTTCTAAGCAATTAATTGCTGTTCTCTTGCAGCTTTTATTATTCTTTTTTTGTCTCTTAATCTGGCATTTTAATTATGATGTGTCTTGTGTTGGCCTCCTTGGGTTCATCTTTGATGGGACTCTTTGGGATTTTTGAATTTATGTGACTTTTTATTTCACCAAGTTAGGGAAGATTTCAGCTATAATTTTTTTAAACAAGTTCTCTTTCCTTTATTTGTTTTCTTCTCCTTCAGGATCCTCTATGATGCAGATGTTGTCTACCTTCATGTTGTCACAGAGCTCTCTTGGAGTTTATTCAGCCTCCTTGAACTTCTTCTCCCTTTACTGTTCTGCTTCTGTGCTTACGTTTGTCTCGTCCTCTAAATCACTGATTTGATCCTCTGCTTCGTCCAACCTGCTGTTGATTCCTTCCAGTATAATCTTTATTTAAGGTATTATTTTGCCATTTGTGACTGTTTCTTTTTTATGGTTTCACAGTTCTTTTTAATGCTCACTATCTCTTTGTTTAAGTTCTCATTGAGATCATTCTTTTTTCCTCTAAAATTCTTGAGCATCTTAATAAGCATTATTTTAAACTCTGTGTCTGTTAGTTTGGCTACTCCCATTTCATTTAATACTTTTTCTGAGGATTTCTGTGTTTGGTTCATTTGGGGCATATTTCTTTGCCTGCCCATTTTTTCTCTGTATTATATAGCTCTGTTCTGACTCTCAAATTGTGATGTCTAAGAGGAAGGTGTGCTCACAGGTACTAACCTTTAATCTACCTGAGCTCCTTGCTTTAGGAATGTTCTAGGAGGATGGTATTTAGCCCCCTGTTGTATATGGGTCTTGGATGCTCTTGGCCCTTTCATGGTTGAAGTGAACCTGTCAAGGGTCAATCTTGATCACATGTATTAGATGCTGTTCAGGATCTATACTCTGGGGCATACTTATTCTCAGCAGTTTCTAGTGTCTGTTAGACTACCCCTTTAGGAGTGTCACTTGTGCAGCTAGTTGAGTCTCATGTTAGTGTGGTCTCTAACTCACTACAGGTTGTGTAGGTGTTGAGACCTTTTTGGTGGGGTTTGGGCATGGGTTGATGTCAGACATTGTTTACAGTTTACCATAAGTTACCTGTCTGGAGCTTCCACTCTGTTCACTGTTTGTGTCTGCATTTTTCAGGCCTTGGTATGTGTGGGGTAGGGGCCAATATATATATAAGAATCAACTTCCTCCTGCTTAGAGTTGAGAGCAACTCTGTTAAAGGACCCAAGTTCCATAAGATTTCCCTCCACTTTTCAGCTGCTCTACCTCCTCTTGCAGCTCCTTGTCTTCCTTCAAAGTCTTCTGTAGAAAGACTATAGGGTGGATTCTGACTGGCTTCATCCAACCAACCTTCCCTCCTCCACAGGTTGCAAACTTGGTGGGTTAAGGCAAATGAGATTAGGAGGATATCATTAATGGGACCCCTTACTTGGGAGATTCCTTAGTCAGGAGCTCAGTACAAGAAAAGTAGCCCCTACTCCAGAGCCTAATCCCTCAGCCACTATTAGATACTCTTATTTTTCTCTCCACAGAGATGAGCAACAACTTCAAGTTGGTTGGTCTGACAGTCCCCTCAGTAGAATTTCTCTCACTTTAGGAGACATTGGTCTCAGGGAGGAATATTGAGAGAGTCTTCCACTGGAGCTTATTGTGTCCCTTTCCCCATGAGGTGACAAAGACCTTTGACCAGACTTAACAATAAGCTCCAAGGAACTCACACTTTGAATATCTGAGCTCCAAACCTCTCACCCTTTTCCCTGTGGAATTTAACCCAGTGGAACAGGGTGTCCAGGATGTTGGTCAGCTGACTGTGAGGCTCTACCTCATCAAATGCACATGAACTGCTGTGCAAGTGCTGACCACAAAAAGTTAAATTCACCTTATCTGGGTTTGATGCCTGACAAGCTCTCCTTTGGAAATGTGGCTAGAAATGTTAGTTGGACCCTGCTCTAAGATTAATTGCTATTCTGTTGCTGTCCACTAAATGTGTTGACTCTGGGTCTCTTAAGAGAAAATTTGGTGCAGACCAGTATAAGACATTGCCCATGACTATCCTTCAGCAACCTTTTTGGAGTTGTAAGTAAGCCAGAGTTTGTGGCTGCCTCTGCTGGATTTAGGTGCACATGGAAGGAACAAATTGTATACCTAGGCTGGTTTTTACCAGCATGGGTCCTGGGGGAATGTCAGCAAGAGACCAAGGATTTACTGAAATCCACCTCCTGCTGTGTATATCTGCTGGCTGTTTATTTTAGTAGCCCCTTCCACCCCCAAAAAATACCTGTTGTAGAGTAGAGGCTGCGGCTAATCAGGCATCAAAAATGGTAGTGGGTGTGGCTCTTACTTCAGGATCTCAAGTGTAAATCTCTCCTGAATTTTTTCTTGGACCTCAGTAAGGTATAGTCAATAAGAGTCTGGCAATTATGACTTCTAAAACCCAGATATTTGATTTGCGAATAGCCCAGACAGATTCTACTGAATATCCCATGAGGCAGAAGCACCAGTCATATTTTTGGAAAAGTGGGTGGAATAACTTTGGCTTCAATGCTGACAACTGAGTCACTATCACTTCCTGAGTCTTTTCAGCCCCCTGTTTTCTGGCCAAGGCTACTTACTTCTTAGCAGGAACCAATCTCCATAGGGTGGCGTAGGAGAGATTGAGGATGAGTCAGTTGCTTTCCCACAGCCTGATACTGCACAGAGGGAATGCTCCACCCAAGAAAGATGGTGACTATGGTATTGGAGAATGATTCAGCACAGAGGTTTAAAGACTATTCTTCTACTGTGTCTCTTCATGGAGCTGCCAATCTCCAACTCCTCTCCCAACTCTAATCAGTACAGCCATCTCTCTTTTACAGCCCTGGGTAAGAGGTTGTGAATGAGATTTGTTTTATTGGCCTTTTAAGAAGGTGTCTGCATCTCTGAGAACTCTAATCTCTTTCTTTCTAACAGAAGCCTCATCTCTTTTGACTGCTAAATGCTATGTGGGCACTTCTTTTAGGCTTTGGTTCCCCAAGATGTACTCCTGGCCTGGGGCTTAGGACTCACACTTCTCAGGACTAACTTTCCCTGTATCTGAGATGTCCCTCAGGAACTACAACTTCCCTACTGAGAGTGGGAGCAGCCATTTTTGCTTCTCCTCTCTTTCTACCAGTCTCAATGTGGTTTCTTATGAATCCTTAATTATGAGACTCCTCTTCATTTAGTCCTGAGTTGGTATTTCAGGATGATTGTTCTTAGATTTAGTTATAACTTCAGTTTTGTTATAAGAGAAGGCAATCAGACCATCTGCCTACTTCATCACAATCTTTGATCCACCATTGTTTTCTTGATAAAAATTAAGTTGAATGTATAGATGCTTTGGGTAGTATGAATATTTAATAATGTTAAATCTTTCTATCCATGAATATAGTATATGCTTCCACTTACTGATATCGTCTTCATTTTTTTTCTGCAGTGTCTTATAATTTTCTGACTACAAGCCTTGTACTTCCTTAGTTCAATTTAGTCCTAAGTGGTTTCTTTATTTATTTTTGATGCCATTATAAATGGGATTATTTTTTTAGTTCTCATTTCTGTTAGTTCATTATCAGTATATACAAATGCAACTAATTTCTGGATATTTTGTATCCTACTACTTTATTGAATTCATTTATCAGTTTTAGTACCTATTTGGTGGAATCTTTAAGGTTATTTACACACATTATTATGTTACCTGCAAGTACTGACAGTTTTACTTATTCCTTTCCAACTATGATGACTTTTATTTTTTCTTTTTGTCTGGTTACTGTGGCTAGGACTTCCAGACTATGTTGAATAAGTGATGAAAACAGACATTCCTGTCTTATTCTTGATCTTAAGAAAAACATTAGTTTTTGTCCACTGAATATGATGTTGGCTATGGATTTGTCATATATGTCCTTTTATATGTTCAGATATGAACATTATGTTTTCATTTTGCTTAGAGTTTTCATCATAAGTAGGTGGTGTGGATTTTATCAAATGCTTTTTGTTCCATCAATTGATTTGATCATGTGATTTTTATCTTTCATTTTATGTGATGTATCATGTTTATTGATTTGTGAATATTGTGCCAACCTTGCATCTCAAACATAAATCTTACATAATCATAGTGTATGATCTTTTGTAATATATTGCTGGATCTGGTTTGCTAATATTTTGTTGAGGATTTTAGCATCTATGTTTATCAGAAATATTTACTAATAAGTTTCTTTCTTTGTAGTGCCTTTATCTGATTTTGGAATTAAGATAATTCATGCCTCATAAAATGAACTTGGAAGTATTCCTTCCTCTTGAATTTTTTGGGAAACATTTAAAAATAATAGCTGTTAATTCTTCTTTGAATGTTTAGTAAAATTTGTCTGTGAAACCGTCTGGTCCAGGACTTTAGTTTGCTGAGTTTTTTTATTACTGTTTGTTTTTTGTTAGTTATAATCAGTCTATTCATGTTTTCTGATTCTTCTAGATTGAATTTGGAAGATTTCATGTTTCCAGGGATTTATCTATTTCATTCAGGTCAGATATATTAAGTAGCTTGATTGTACTGAATATATTACAATGTGTATGTATATCAAGTTGTGCACCTTAAATATATACATTTTAAATTGCCAAATTTACTTTAGTAAATATTGATAGAAAAAGAGAGAGAAACTGCTCAAGATTGCATGCTCTAAACATGGATTCTGGCCTGAGTGAGGCTTGAACTGGTACCCTCAACCACCTCTCACTAATGTGGGAGTGTATTATGAAACTACAGGCTTGCACATGTCTTTTTGTGTGGTTTGCATTCAAGGACAGGCAAGTGTATGTGGCTCTCTTACTGTAATTGTAGGTGACTGTGTGTATCTGTGTGTAGAGAAATACCCGTGTAACTTTGAATCCTCCATGACTTGGATTGGGGAACTTTAGTTAAAATTCCTGAGTGAATGTCTCTTGGGTGCAAACACCATAAAACTGTGAGTGAGTGAATTTTGTGCAGAAACAAAGAAATGAATGTGAATGGGCTTTAAAATATTAGCTTAGAGATTTCCCCTTCCTTTTTGCTTGTTAATTAGCAAAAGAAAAAGAATGTACTAACCAAATTATCTCTTTCTCTATGTCAGCAAAATGGTCTTAATAATTCCTTTCCCTTTATCACTTGTTCTCGCTCCCTCATAATTCTGATACCTCTGTTCTGTTTCTGATCAATAAAAGTTAAGGAAAAGGGAAATTTAGGAGGTCTTCTTTGCCTCCCTTGGCAAGCCTCCCCCTCTCTTACTCTTGACATAAGTTTGTATCTTGAGTAGGATTTTTTCACATGACATTGGTAGTTCCCAGCAGGCTGGAGTACTACAAGTGATGACCCTGACATGATCATGTGGAATACATGCCTGAAGAGCAGTTTAACAGCCGACTTTTATGTAGAATTTTGGTAAGGGAAGGTCCCTACTTGCTTTGAGAAAGGAATCGAAGGATGTAGGTCAGAGAGGGTTTTCCTCATGGGTCAGAAACTCAACAAGCAACAGCACTTTTATGTTATAAATTTACAACACTTGCTCAATGCTGCTCAGTGTACTCTAGAGCTTAAAACATTATAGCAACTCTTACTAGCTGTATAAGAGCACTTCCCATGGTTCTCCAAGGAGGGAACCTTAGATTTTGAATTATGGGAGCAAGTAAGTAAAGTTTTGAAAAGGCACTTTGAACAAGAATTAAAAGGTTTCATTTTTTCTTCTCACATAAAGGCAAAAAGTAAAAAAGAAATTTTGGCATAGTCAAGCTGAACTGCTAAATACAGCAACATTGATATTTGAGGAGGCCAATAAGGAGGACAAAACACCTCTCCCTCCATCCTTGCCTCCTGAGAAGGCTTTGACTCCCCCTATTTTCTTCTACAACTTCCCTCCAGGACCTGGGAAGAGTCATACTCTTCCTTAATGGAAAATCACCTCTGAGCATGATTAATATTAGGAAACTCAGTTACTATTAAATCTACAGCATTCCCTGTTATTGTACAATCCTGAATTTTTCTTATTTTTAAAAATGTTTTACCTACAATCCTCTGAACTAATAAAATATTATTTTATTTCTTTCTTATTCTTTGCCTTGAAATTAGTCTCAGACTAGGGGACCCTGGAGAATCTGACTACAGTACTTCCCAAGCAACTGCTAAGTGTATATTTACTTGTGGAGGTTCTTCTAGTTCCATCCTCCAGTACCCCTGTCACAGAACACCTTAACTGAGATCGGGTAGGCATCTCTCTGGTCTGGTTGCACACTGAAATCCTGGGTTTCTCTCTGGTTTGTCTGATTCTCGTTTCTATTTAGTTTTTGTCTGATATTGTAATAGAATGGGTAACACCCTGTCCATTCTTAAGGATAGCCTCCTTAGGGTGAATTTTGAATAATTGGTTGACCTATGCTTATAAATCTATATAATATCAACTAAAAATAGCCAAAAAGTGACTTTTTTGAGATCTGAATTAAGTTCTTGCATGCAAAAATTGAAAATGCCAGCTCTAATATTGAACTAAATAAAATAGATTTATTCTTGCATTGTTAGTTTAAAATAGGAATATGTAAGGAGTGCTCATCTAAATTTAAATAAAATGGAATTTTGGATCTTAAATTTCTTCATTTGGTTTGTACTCTGTGAAGTCTTGCCATGCTGATTGCTGTACTCTGTGTTCTTTGTTTTTGGGGGCCAAGAAGCAACTCTGATATTAGAATTAATCAGATTTATTTATGTGCCATGCTTGTGTCTCTGTACAGCAATTGTCTTATTTGTGTGTAAATCAATACTTAGGTCTGTGAAACAGAGGAATAAATAATGAATGGCTGATTTTTTAATTTTGATCCTTTTCAATGGGAATTACATAAGTGAGAGTCTTAACAAAATAATTGCTGGATAAATGAGAGCCTGAATTTGTTCCAGTCCAAAAATAAGGGATATTTTCTCCTTCCAGTTTAATCTGAGGTATTCTTAGGTGACTAAGAATCTCTGTGGAGGTGTTGAGAAGGCATTTCTCATGATGTATAGGTCACCCCATAGGGACTTACAAATTCAACTGTAATTAAAAAATTGACTTGTCTGGGGATGTGAATATAAAGACTGGTTACATAGTGCCTTGAGCCCTCATTGCTTTATTACACAACCAGGGAGAGAAACCGAGACACATAGAGTTTAAGGTGACTTGGGAGGTGAAATTCCTTTGAAGCTTAACTGACAAACAGCACACTTCAATCTACTATACAATATCCTTAGAAATTTGTTCAGACTCTCAAGATATATAAAGAAAACTAAAATTAACACTGAAAAATGTACTTTTAAGGCTGAAAAGCCCTGAGGACACCAGCCCCCCATTAATAATTTTGCAGATTAACTTGCAAGTATCTACTGAGATGGAAAAATTTCAGCTTGAAGTGGTCAAAAGTAGGGACCTTGTGATCCCTTTTAAGTGTTTTTTTCTGCATTCTTAATTACAAATTGCCAGCTCTAAAGTTAATATTAAATAAACATAAAGTAGACATTGATTGAAAATAAAAGCATGTAGGAGACTCAGAAATTATTTTCAAAAAAAATTTAGATACTCTCTTTGAAGTAATGAAGTCCCTTGAGGTTAATGTATGCTAACACCCCTTGCTCTCCCTTCTTTCTTTCTCTTATATCTCTGACTCCTTTACCACCACACCCAATTGAACCTAGGAAAAAATAAGAATAAGAATTCAGACAAGAATAATCCAGAAATTCTAGCAGCTCCATTTGAAGAAAAGCTGGCTTCAGGTAGAGAGGAAACAGCAATATTGTATGGTCCTTAGAATAGAATAGAATTAACCTAAATAAAAAATGTTTCTAATTTTATCTGGGACTATGATGGGTTCACAAAAATATTTAAAATGTAACTGTTGGAATATTTGATCCTGGCTATTCTGATCTAGTCCAGATAATATTTTACTGATTTCTAGGAGGCAAAGGAAAGAATTTACTTAGCTCAAACTTCTGAGCAACGATGACCAGGCCATCTTGTTTTAACTGTGGAAAGACTGGATATATGGCTAATGATTGTAAAGCACCCAAGAAGGAGTTTTTTTTTTAATTGTAAAATGTCAGGTCACCTTAAAAAATTATAGAAAGCTAAAATGGGATTAAAAAATATCTATATGTTAAGCTTATAGTTGTACCAAAGACTATGAAAAGAAATTTTCCTTTCTTCAGACTAAAAATTTCAATTAAAATTAACATTACAAAGGGAAATTGCTAAGGCCTTTGTAAATAGTGGGGACTACTTTATTTGTTCTTAACACTACCCAACTAAGTTGCATTCTACTTTAGATTAAAGCCTATGTACAAATGCTAGGAATATATAACCAACAAATGATTGTTAAAGAAAAACTTGTTCCTTTCCAATGAGAGAATATTAAAGGGTGATATATATTTTGTTAATCACATTTGCCTCAGTTAACCTGTTAAGCTAACAGGGTAATATTTTCTTAAAACTAATGACTGCCCACATATCTTCTAGAAGAGTAACATGTATTTAAAAGAAAATCAAATACTGCACCAATTGGGAAAATAATTATTTTATTTATTTATTTTTTTGACAGAGACAGAGAGAGAGTCACAGAAAAGGACAGATAGGGATTAACAAACAAGAAGAGAGAGCAAAGAGAAGTATCAGTTCTTTGTTGCAGCACCTTAGTTTTTCAGTGATTGCTTTTTCATATGTTCCTTGACTGGGGGCTGCAGCCAGTGATTCCTTGCTCAAGCCAGTGACCTTGGGCTTTAAGTCAGTGACCTTGGGCTTCAATCCAGTGACTAGGGGTCATGTCTATGATCCCACGCTCAAGCCAGTAAACTGTGTTCAAGCTGGTGAACCCATGTTCAAGCCAGATGAGCCCACACTCAAGCCAGCAACCTCAGGGTTTCAAACCTGGGTCTTTAAAGTTTCAGTTCAATGCTCTATTCACTGTACCATTGCTTGTTCAAGTGGGAAACTAATAATTTTAAAGAAATTTTCATGAAAGGAAAATAATCTTGAGACTGAAGGGTTTCAGCACATACCAATACAACCCAATGCAACTTTGGGCCTCTCTCACTACAGATACTGGAAAAATTCATATTCTCTAAGATCTGATGCACTCATAGCTGAAACTAAGACTATTATACCAGATTACTTAAAAAAAGCATTTATAATTCTATGTATAAGACTTTGTAATTCTAGCTTTCCCATAAAATATAGTTACACAAAATATCTAATCTATAAATAAGATAGTTATTCCCAGACATCCTGTAGTTCCAAATATACATAATGTATTACCAGTTATTCCTGTGGATTGTCAATATTTTTTTTCATTGATTTTTTTAAATAAATTTTTATTAATGGTAATGGGATGACATTAATAAATCAGGGTACATATATTCAAAGAAAACATGTCTAGGTTATTTTGTCATTAAATTATGTTGCATACCCCTCGCCCAAAGTCAGATTGTCCTCTGCCACCCTCTATATAGTTCTCTGTGCCCCTCCCCCTCCCCCTAACTCTCTACCTCCCTCCCTCCCATGTCCTCCCTCCCCCCACCCCTGGTAACCACCACACTCTTGTCCATGTCTCTTAGTCTCGTTTTTATGTTCCACCAATGTATAGAATCATGTAGTTCTTGTATTTTTCTGATTTACTTATTTCACTCCGTATAATGTTATCAAGATCCCACCATTTTGCTGTAAATGATCTGCTGTCATCATTTCTTATGGATGAGTAGTATTCCATAGTGTATATGTGCCACATCTTCTTTATCCAGTCTTCTATTGAAGGGCTTTTTGGTTGTTTCCATGTCTTGGCCACTGTGAACAGTGCTGCAATGAACATGGGGCTACATGTGTCTTCACGTATCAATGTTTCTGAGGTTTTGGGGTATATACCCAGTAGAGGGATTGCTGGGTCATAAGGTAGTTCTATTTGCAGTTTTTTGAGGAACCACCATACTTTCCTCCATAATGGTTGTACTATTTTACAGTCTCACCAACAGTGAATGAGGGTTTCTTTTTCTCCACAGCCTCTCCAACATTTGCTATTATCCGTCTTGTTGATAATAGCCAATCTAACAGGGTTGAGGTGGTATCTCATTGTAGTTTTGATTTGCATTTCTCTAATAACTAATGAAGCTGAGCACCTTTTCATATATCTGTTGGCCATTTGTATTTCTTCCTGGGAGAAGTGTCTGTTCATGTCCGCTTACCATTTTTTTATTGGATTGTTTGTTTGTTGTTGAGTTTTATGAGTTCTTTGTAAATTTTGGATATTAGGCCCTTATCTGAGCTGTTGTTTGAAAATATCAGTTCCCATTTAGTTGGCTGTCTGTTTATTTTGATATCAGTTTCTCTTGCTGAGCAAAAACTTTTTATTCTGATATAGTCCCATTCATTTATCTTTCCCTTCACTTCTCTTGCCATTGGAGTCAAGTTCATAAAATGTTCCTTAAAACCCAGGTCCATGATTTTAGTACCTATGTCTTCTTCTATGTACTTTATTGTTTCAGGTCTTATATTTAGGTCTTTGATCCATTTTGAATTAATTTTAGTACACGGGGACAGGCTGTAGTCGAGTTTTATTCTTTTTCATGTGGCTTTCCAGTTTTCCCAACACCATTTGTTGAAGAGGCTTTCTTTTCTCCATTGTGTGTTGTTGGCCCCTTTATCGAAGATTGTTTGACCATATATATGTGGTTTTATTTCTGGGCTTTCTATTCTGTTCCATTGGTCTGAGTGTCTATTTTTCTGCCAATACCATGCTGTTTTGATTATCGTGGCCCTATAATATAGTTTAAAGTCAGGTATTGTAATGCCCCCAGCTTCATTCTTTTTCCTTAGGATTGTTTTGGCTATTCAGGGTTTTTTATACTTCCATATAAATCTGATGATTTTTTGTTCCATTTCTTTAAAAAATCTCATAGGAATTTTGATGGGAATTGCATTAAATTTGTATATAGCTTTGGGTAACATGGCCATTTTGATTATATTTATTCTTCCTATCCAAGAACAAGGAATATTTTTCCATCTCATTGTATCTTTTTCGATTTCCCTTTACAAAGCTTTGTAATTTTCGTTATATAGGTCCTTTACATTCTTTGTTATGTTTATTCCTAGGTATTTTATTTTTTTTGTTGCAATCGTGAAGGGGATTATTTTTTTGAGTTCGTTTTCTAATATATCATTGTTGGCATATAGAAAGGCTATGGACTTTTGTATCTTAATTTTGTATCCTGCAACCTTACTGTATTGGTTTATTGTTTCTAATAATCTTTTTGTGGAGTCCTTCGGGTTTTCGATGTATAGGATCATATCATCAGCAAAAAGTGATACCTTTACTTCTTCTATTCCGATATGGATGCCTTTTATTTCTTTGTCTTGTCTGATTGCTCTGGCCAGAACTTCTAGCACCACATTAAATAAGAGAGGATAGAGTGGACAACCCTGTCTTGTTCCTGATTTAAGGTAGAAATTCCTCAGTTTTATGCCGTTTAATATGATGTTGGCTGATGGTTTATCATATATGGCCTTTATCGTGTTGAGATATTTTCCTTCTATACCCATTTTGTTGAGAGTCTTAAACATAAAATTGTGTTGTATTTTATCAAAAGCCTTTTCTGCATCTATTGATAATATCATGTTGTTTTTGTTCTTTGTTTTGTTGATATGGTGTATTACGTTAACCGTTTTGCGTATGTTGAACCATCCTTGAGATTCTGGGATGAATCCCACTTGATCATGATGTATTATTTTTTTAATATGTTGTTGTATTCGGTTTGCCAGTATTTTGTTCAGTATTTTAGCCTCTGTATTCATTAGAGATATTGGTCTGTAGTTTTCTTTCTTTGTGCCATCCTTGCCAGGTTTTGGTATGAGGGTTATGTTGGCCTCATAAAATGTGTTTGGAAGTATTGCTTCTTCAATTTTTTGGAAGACTTTGAGTAGAATAGGAACCAAGTCTTCTTTGAATGTTTGATAGAATTCACTAGTATAACCATCTGGGCTTGGACTTTTATTTTTGGGGAGGTTTTTAATAGTTTTTTCTATTTCCTCCCTGCTGATTGGTCTGTTTAGGCTTTCTGCTTCTTCATGACTCAGTCTAGGAAAGTTGTATTGTTCTAGGAATTTATCCATTTCTTCTAGATTGTTGTATTTCATGACATATAATTTTTTATAGTATTCTACAATAATTCTTTGTATATCTATGATGTGTGTGGTGTTCTCTCCTCTTTCATTTTGGATTTTATTTATTTGAGCCCTGTGCCTTTTTTCCTTGGTGAGTCTTGCCAAGGGTTTGTCAATTTTGTTGATCTTTTCAAAGAACCAACTCCTTGTTTTATTGATTTTTTTCTATAGTTTCTCTGTTCTCTATTCCATTTATTTCTGCTCTGATTTTTATTATCTCCTTTCTTCGGCTGGTTTTGGGTTTTCTTTGTTCTTCTTTTTCTAGTTCCTTAAGGAGTGAAGTTAAGTGGTTTACTTCGGCTCTCTCTTGTTTGTTCATATAGGCCTGAAGTGATATGAACTTTCCTCTTCTTACTGCTTTTGCTGTATCCCAGAAATTCTGATATGTCGTATTTTCATTTTCATTTGTCTGTGTATATCTTTTGATCTCTGTGCTTATTTCTTCTTTGACCCATTCATTTTTTAGAAGTATGTTGTTTAGTTTCCACATTTTTGTGGGTTTTTCCCCCTCTTTTTTGCAGTTGAATTTTAGTTTCAAAGATTTATGATCAGAAAATATGCTTGGTACAATTTCAATTTTTCTAAATTTGCTGATATTGTCTTTGTGGCCCAACATATGGTCAATTCTTGAGAATGTTCCATGTACACTAGAGAAAAATGTGTACTCTGTTGCTTTGGGATGAAGTGTCCTGTAAATGTCTCTCATATCCAGGTGTTCTAGTATTTTGTTTAAGGCCACTATATCTTTATTGATTCTCTGTTTGGATGACCGATCTAGAGTCGTCAGCGGTGTATTGAGGTTTCCAAGTATGATTGTATTTTTGTTAGTTTTTGTTTTAAGGTCAATAAGTAGCTGTCTTATATATTTTGGTGCTCCTTGGTTTGGTTCATATATATTAAGGATTGTTATGTCTTCTTGATTCAACTTCCCCTTAATCATTATGAAATGACCATTTTTGTCTCTGAGTACTTTTTCTGTCTTGTAATCAGCATTATCAGATATGAGTATTGCTACACCTACTTTTTTTGGGGTGTCGTTTGCTTAGAGTATTGTTTTCCAGCGTTTCTCTTTGAATTTGTTTTTATCCTTGTTGCTTAGATGTGTTTCTTGTAGGCAGCATATAGTTTGATTTTCTTTTTTAATCCATTCTGTTACTGTGTCTTTTTATTGGTAAGTTTAATCCATTTACATTTAGTGTAATTATTGACACTTGTGGGTTCCCTACTGCCATTTTATAAATTGCTTTCTGTTAGTTTTGTATCTTGTTTGATTCTTCTCTTTTGTTTTTCTATCATTTGTTTTTGTTTGTTTGTGTTCCATACTTCTTTCCTCTGTTGCTACCTTTTTTAAGTCAAGTGTTTTTGTGGTGGTTTTTACAAGGGTGGTTACCATTAATTAATGAAAAGTTTACCTACCATATTCATTGTAGTACCCTATCTTATAAGTATTTCTGCACTTCATCATCCTTTGCTACTGTTAATCTCCATCCTCTCCCCCCTTTTTTTCCTTTGTTGTCACAGTTTAAGTTTGGTTTTATTGTGTTCTTGGTGGAGCTGTTACTTGTGGTGTTGTTTTCTTTTGTTCTTTGAATCTGGTTGGAAAACCCCCTTTAGTATTTTTTGGAGTGGGGGCTTTCTGCTGATAAATTCTCTCATCTTTTCTGTATTTGTGAATGTTTTTATATCTCCTTCATACTTGAAGGATAGCTTTGATGGGTATAGTATTCTTGGCTGAAAGTTTCTCTCTTTCAGGGCTTTAAATATTGGGGTCCACTCTCTTCTAACTTGTAGAGTTTCTGCTGAGAAATCTGATGATAATCTAATAGGCCTTCCTTTATATGTTGTACTCTTCTTTTCCCTGGCTGCCTTGAGAATTTTTTATCTGTCATTGGTTTGTATCATCTTTATTATGATGTGCCTTGGAGTGGGTTTGTTGGGGTTAAGAAATCTCGGTGTTCTGTTTGCTTCTTCAATTTGAGGCTTTAGTTCTTTCCACAGGCTTGGGAAGTTCTCGTCTATTATTTGTTTGAGTATATTCTCCATTCCATTTTCTTTCTCTTCTCCCTCTGATATACCTATTATTCTTATGTTATTCTTTCTGATGGAGTCAGACAATTCCTGTAGGGCTTTCTCGTTTTTTATTATTTTTGAGTCTCTTTCTTCTTCTCTCTGTTGTGCCTCAAGTTGTTTGTCTTCTATTTCACTAATCCTATCTTCAATCTGGGCTGTTCTGTTAGCTATGCTTGTTACCTCGCTTTTCAGGTTGTAAATTGAGTTTTTCATTTCCGTTTGATGTATTTTTATAGTTTCAATTTCCTTGGTAATATATTCTTTGTGTTCATTGAGTTGTTTTCTGATCTGCCTAAATTGCCTTTCTGTGTTTTCTTGTATATCTCTGAGTATTTTTAAGATTTTTATTTTAAATTCTCTGTCATTTAGCTCCAAGGCTTCCAATATGTTAAGTCTTTTCTCCATAGATTTTTCCACATCTATTTGTGTTACCTCTCTTTTTTTTTGTATCCATAATATTCTATTTCCTCTTTCTTATTGGCATCTGAGGGTGGTCTTGTTGATAGCACTAATTAGAATTAATGAAGAGTAAAAAGTAAAAGACAAAAAGGTAAAACACCCCACACAAAAGAAAACAGTAATAATTTATTATTTCCCCCTTTTTTCTTTCTTCTCTTTCCCTCTTCTCCCCTCCTCAGGGAAATATCGTGATGACCTGTGAATTATATTATGCTAAATGGAACAAAAACTGCCTATAATGGAGGGCCTGATTTGCGGTGAAGAGTTCAAGGGGCAAAAAAAGGGAGTAGGGACCTACTAAATGCCGGAAAAAAAAGGAAGAAAATCTTAGACAAGCATAAGATCATTTGCTTGTAAGTGATGGTCGACTAAGAGATATAATGAGAGGGATAAGAGGGAACCAGAAAAAAGGAGAAAAAAAAAAGAATAATAAAGAAGAAAAAATAAAAATAATAAGTAAAAATCTGTTGTATTAAGTGGAGCGAAGACTAAATACAATGGAGACCTTGGGTTGGGAGGAATGCTAGTGAGTTAAAAAGCAACGTAAAAAGTACCCAAAATGCCACAAAAATAAACAAACAAACAAAAAAACAAAAACAAAAGCAAAAAAGAAAAATAAAACCAAAAAAAAAACCTTGAGTCCCAAATTAACTAATTTGTTCGTGATTGAGGATTAAATGGGAGGAAAAGTGAAATGAGAAAAGAAAAAACAAATAGAAAGGAAAAAATAAGAAAAAGAGAAAAACAAAGGAATAAAATAAAAGGAAGAGAAAAAAACAAAATAAAGCAAAACAAAAAATACAAAAGAGGAGAGAGTGAGAGTTAAGTGTTTTGGAGTATAACCTTAAAGGAGGGTGAGGATGAAGAAGAGACATAAAATGTAACACTCATGGGTAGTGTAGTTCAAGAAAAGGGAAGCATAAGATGGGCAGAGAATAGAAGGACCAAGGTGTAGGAAATAGAAATAATAATAATAAAGGCAATAAGATAGAAGAAACAAACAACAACAACGAAAAATTAGTGGAACAAGTTGTAAAGTCTGTGGATTTTTCTTGATTTTGAGAGGTTAACTTCTTCCTTTTTCTTTTCTCTCCCTCTTTCTGGTCGGTGACTCTGTACCCCAGGCTCTGCCCCTGTGTCACACTTAGGTAGGGATTTGCAGTTGATGGGATTCTATGGCAATGTCATATAATTGGCTTTAGTCTTGCTGGTAGTCAAGGCTTGTTGAAGTTTGCAGGGTCCAACGATGAGAGTTTGCTTTCCTGGAGTCTCTCTCCTAGTCCCCCCTTCCTGAATTAGCAGCCTGGTGATCCAGCTATAAGGCTGCAACTGCTTCTGCCTGGGGAGTAAGAGGCTCAAAGAGCTAGGAAATCCCCACTCTATCCCCACTCAGTGCAAGGCTTTGGGAAAGGCTCTGGCAGTCAGAGCCTCCAGTGTAATCAGGCGGGGGTGGGAGTCAATTGTTGTCAAGGTGACTGTTCAGTGCCTAGCATTCAGTTGGACCACTCAACCCAGGCTTTCCACACTTTGTAGCCTGTTTTGGCTGGGAAGAAGAGGCACTAGTCTCTGCTTGCGACTAGTGTAGTATAGATCTTATTATCTGCCAAGTCCCTCTTGTTAGCGTTTATCCCTGAATATGGAGGCTCTATCAATCAGAAGTTACCCCCGCCCCTTTAGCGAGAGGCACTAAAAAATATCATGCCTCTTGTCTTGGATCGCTGAACTGAGAGAGATCTTATCAATTAGAACCCATGGGTGCGCAAACTTCATGGGTTAAGCTAATTTCAGTGATTGGGTCCGCAGCTGTGCTCCCGAAGGTATTTCAGGCTGCCTGCGTGCCCCTCCCCCAATGCTTGATTGTTAGCTTGAATGGCTGGGTGAGGTGCCCCGCCCATGGAGAGAATCTCCCAAGTAGGAAAGACTGCCCTGGCGCCTCTCCCGCTCGCCCCACCGCTGGCTTCTGGGGTGCACCGGGCACAAGATAATGGGGCACCCTGGGTGTGCGGGCCAGTAGGGCTCTCTGGGCGCATGGAATGCCCAGGGTACGCGCACAAATAGGGTGCTCCGGGCACCAGTGGCTGGGGACTCTCACTCGCAGTGTGCGGGCTGCTGGGAATGTTAGCGGTGCTTGCTCTGCAACCGGACCGGGCATGCGCCGGTGGCTGCTCACCGCTCCTGAGTGTGGGCTGACTCACCACAGATGCACTCCCTCCGTGGCTTGAACACACCCTTGTCTCTCAGATTCAAGTGATAACAGTCCTTTCGCTTTCAGTTTGTGTGGGACTCCGGAATGCTCCGAGGATAAATTTTTCTGTTTCTAGTTGATAAATTTGTTGTGATTTTGGGGAGATCTGTTGGACACGCTGCTCACGGCGCCATTTCTGTGACGTCACTCGCCACCAATATTTTTTAATAATAATAAAGTCATGTAATGGCTGTTTGAGCATGTCTGTAAAATAAAAGGACAAGAATATCTCTTTGCATTTACCTGGGAAGTTTACAAGTTTAGTTAGGTACTAATGACCCGGGGATATATAGAGTGTATCTAATTTGAATAGTGCTGAACTTTCCAGAGATTTTATTCTAATCCAATTTACAGTGGTACCTTGAGATAAGAACAGACAAACATACAAGATTTTTTAAGATACGAGCTGCACATGGTCCATATTTTTGTTCGAGATGCGAGCGAAATTATCAGATAAAAGTCGTGATTTGGGAAGCTGCCGCTAGTTGAAACATTGATGCATAGACCCATTATTGGCAGCACAACACCAGCATCTTGTAATTTCTCAGGTATTACCCACAGAATCAAGTCAAATTTTGTGCACTGTACTTGTTCTTGCATCATTTTTGCATTTTAAACTAACTTTTTTTGTGTGCTATCATGGGGCCGAAAAAAGTGAGTGTAAAGGACAGTGGTGAGAAGAAGAAGAGAAGGATGTCAATAGAAGTAAAGCAAGAAATAATAGAAAAACATGAGTGTGGTGTATGAGTGATTGAACTGACAAGGCTATATGACCACAATATATCGATAATTTGTACCATTCTTAAACAAAAGAATGCCATCAAAAGCAAAAATCCAGTAAAAGTAACTATAATTCTATCCCAATTAAGGACAAATATCCATGAAGAAATGGAGAAGCTTCTGCTGGTGTGGGTGAAAGAGAAAGAGCTCGCAGGAGATACAGTGACAGAGACTCTAATATGTGAAAAGGCACGTATTATTTACAGCGACTTGAAGAAGAAAGAACTATCATCCTTAAAAGACGCAGCAAAAGATACATTTAAGGCAAGTCACAGCTGGTTTGAAATTTTCAAGAGGAGATCTGGCATCCACTCAGTGGTGTGGCATGGTGAAGCTGCGAGTGCTGACGTTAAGGCAGCTGAGGAGTACACCTCACGTTTTGCTGCACTTATCACAAAGGAAGGCTACATCCCCCAACAAGTGTTCATCTGTGATGAAATAGGATTTTTTGGAAAAAAATGCCCTGGTGGACTTTCATCACTGCAGAGATGAAGTTGCCAGGTCATAAACACATGAAGGACCATCTGACCCTTACATTGCATGCAAATGCTAGTGGTGACTGTAAAGTAAAGTCACTGCTAGTGTATCATTCTGAAAGTCCTCAAGCCTTTAAGACTCACAATATTCTTAAAGAAAAACTGTAGGTTAGGTTAGGTGGCACACCAATGCTAGAGTGGGGTTACGCGGCAGGGTTTTGTTTTTTTTGTTTTTTGTTTTTTGTTTTTTTTTTTTTTTTTTTTTTGAGTGGGTAAATCTCGTCTTTGGTCCTACAATGAAGAAATATCTTCCAGAAAATAAACTCCCAATGAAAGCTTTACAAATCCTTAAAAATGGTCGAGCCCACCCACCTGGTCTTTCAGATGACATTCTCGATAACTTCAAATTAGTGAAAGTCCTCTACCTCCCACCCAACATGACTTCAATCTTGCAACCTATGGATCAGAAGAACTTTAAAAAGTTTTACACAAAGTAGTTGTTCTGCTGCTGCTTTGAGGTGAATAAGAATACAAGTCTAACCCTTTGAGAGTTTTGGAAATATCATTACAACTTTGTGATATGTTTACAAATTATTGATTTGGTATGGCAAGAGGTTACAAGAAGAACCTTGAACTCAGCATGGAAAAAGTTATGGCCTGATGTTGTTGCAGACAGGAACTTTGAAGGATTCAAACCAGAGACTGAGACTGAGATAGAAACATTGGAGGAGATTGTGTCCCTTGGAAAGACAATGGATCTGGAAGTAGATGAGGGTGACATAAACGAGCTTGTTGAGGAACATGAGGAGGAACTCTCAACTGGAGTAGTTGAAAGAGCTACATATGATGAAACATATGGAGCTTCTGCAAGAGATTAGTAGTGAGGAGGAGGTAGAGTCAGAGGAAGTGATTTCTACAAGTGAAATTAGACATGCTGGCAATGTGGGAGAAGCTTTCAAGTTTCATTGAAAATAAACACCCAGAAAAAGTTTCAACTGGTCGTACTTTAGCACTTTTTAATGACACTTGTTTGTCACATTTCTGTAACATTTTAAAAGGCAGGCAAAAGCAAACCTCTTTGGATAGATTTTTATTCAAAAGTCTTGCAAGTGAAAGTGCTGAAAGTGCAGCCAAAAAGGCAAAAACAGGTGGTGATTAGATGAATAATATGTAATGTTAAACTTAGGTTAAGTTTAAAGTTAAGAAAGTGCATTTTTTTACAACTTGGTTTTTGTAGTTTCATTTTAAGTAAAGAAAGTGCAGTTTTAGTTTTGTTAAAGTAAAGAAAATGTAGTTTTAGTTTACCTTTAGTGTTAGAAAGTGCAGTTTTAGTTTACATGTTTACAGTGCCTGCATCCCTTCCTCCCTCCCTTCTCCTCTGCCATTCACTTCTGTTAGCCACACTCATCTGTCTCAAGGTAAGAATACAGTAGTACTAAATAACACTTTTTTCTTTTATTTCATGTATTTTGTTATACATTGGTAAAGTATACATGTGTATTTCTTAATTAAAAACATCTTTTTTCATAATTTAGGATGGTTTGGGGATGTTTCACAGCACTGAAGTGGGTTAAATCTATTTGTTATTTTAAATGGGAGAAATTTGTTTGATATATGAGTTGATTGACTTATGAGTTCAGTTACAGAATGAATTAAACTCATATCTTAAGGTACCAGTGTATAGATAAAATGCTTGATACTCTAGGACAAACTCTGATTCTCTACATTTATAAAATACTTAGGATATTTCATATTTAAGAATTGGGTACAAATTAACCCTGAAAACTGAGAGGAATGCCATCTTTTAAAAAAAGTGGCTTAAGGTCATTGGGACTTGGACATGAGCTGCAAAGTATAGAATGGTGACAACAATTCCAGTGCCATGCGGACTTTTCCTGTGGGGAACTTTCCTGGACTCCTGCTCCCTGTGACAGCTCCTAACAGACTGAACTGTGGTTGGGTTGCATTTTTCAGGGATTTGGCATGGTGATGGGGCCAACTTGGACTTGGTGAACATGTTAAGGACACTACTCTTTTATGGATTCTTGCTGTATTGGCCAAGAGTTTGCTTAAAGGCTTTTAATCACTGTAAAAAAAATAGAGGTCTGGATGAAGAAGATGGGGCACATATACACCATGGTATACTATTCAGCTAGGAGAAATGATGACATTGGATCACTTACAGCGGAATGGTGGAGTCTTGGTAGCATTGTGCAGGGTAAAATAAGCGACTCAGAAAAAAACAGGAACTACAGGATTCCATACATTGGTGGGACATAAAAGCGAGACTAAGAGGCATGGACAGGAGTGTGGTGGTTACGGGGGGTGGGGGGAGGGAAGGAGGGAGAGGGGGAGGGGGAAGGGTACAGAGAGAACTGGATGGAGGGTGGCGGAGGACGATCTCTCTTCGGGTGATGGGTATGCAACAGAACTAAATGACAAGATAACCTGGAAATGTGTTCTTTGAATGTATGTACCCTGATTTATTGATGTCACCCCATTAAAATAAAAATTTATTTATAAAAAAAATTGTTGAGACCTCAAAGAATTTTGCTTATGTGCTTTAGTCATATATCTTCTATATTGATCATATTAGAAGATAAATTGAGAAATTAAAAAATGTTAAATAAATTTATGAAAAGTAGTAAACCAAAAAAAAAGTGGCTTAAAGGATTTCTGGGTTTGATTGGATATTGTCTCAATTAGGTTTCAAGTTTTTATTACTAAAATCAAATTTACATAGAATTTTATTTCAACAAAATGGAGATTATTATAGACCTATAAAATATTATAGACAGCAACTTGATTTCAGTAGCAAAAGGGCTCCCTCCCTGGATAAGAGCTATCTCTGTTACAGCCATGTAATATAAACAAGCAGAAGAAAAAGTTATGGACTCTTCTTTATTGTATAGATTCCCATTCAGGCATGACCCACTCTATGCCTGCTACTGGGGAAGCAGTGTGTCATGCTATTTCACAACTCTCAGAGTCTATCTCCTTTCCTGGCTGCTCTGAGTGATTAAAACAGACAATGGTTCTTACTATAATTCCAAGACATTTCAAATAGCTTTCTAAAACTGAAATATTAAAAATGTTACAGAAAAGTATAGGAATCAGAGAAATTGCACCATGAGGGGAGCTTCCAAAACCTCTCCCTGAAATTTCAACAAATTCAACAACTAGAGGCAGAAAAACAATCATAGGAGCATCTGAAATACACATACATCAAACAAAGATATGACTGGGTGAAAAGGTGGCTGAATATATAATCCACTCTGAAGGAAATAAAATGGAGAATGGAGTATTCCACTTTCCTCACTGACCTGAGCAAGGGTTGCTTTCACTTGGAACTGAGGGGAAGGGAGGGCTGGGGGCACAGAAAAATTTGGGCTAGAGCAGAGACATTCAAGCTGAGGAGAGAGTGTGCTCACGGCTCAGCCCACGTGGACCTAAGCCAGTGGCAGACCCTGGCAGAAGTGGGTGAGCAGTTGCCTTGTTTACTGCCAGTCTCCTGATTGGCAAGCATGGGCAGTGTGTGCATGGTTCCACCTGGCATCTCAGAGTGGGAACCCACATTCCCAGAAAAAGAGGCTGGGTCAGAGACTGTCAGCAGTGGCCCTCTGCATGGGCCATGACCAGAGTCTCTGTATAATTCTGGTGCCCCAAACAGCAGCGTATGGGAAGTGCATGGAGAGCCAGCTTTCTTACAGGCATGGTACCTCTGCCAGCCATACAGGCAATCAAAGCACATTCCCTGGAAAGAGAACTGCGAAAGAAGTAGGGAGAAGGGCACACAGACAGCCTCTGGAAAGCAGATCCGCTGAGTGCTGAAAGGAGACTAATCCACATTCCGCTCACTGCCCAGCAGGTTTACGCTGGTGGTTCTGGCTGACAAAGCCCTCTTTCCCAGGCCTGTGATTTAAGGGCACCTTGAGAAGAAACTTGACAGTTCTCAGGGCCTGTTGCTTGGCAAGTAGTGTCTGGGGCAACGTCCAGCCAGCCAATACAGGTTAAAAAGTACAGTCCCATGGAACAGACCTCAGAGCACACTGCAGAAGTTGAGTGGGCTTGGCTGTATGCTTCCCAACAAGGGAGAAGCCTGTGAAGACCAGACTCACAGAGCACTGAGGAAAATTTAACTACAACCAGAAATCAACTCACTCGTCTGCCTGCTTGAGTTGGTGGCTCTGGTTGACTAAGCTATTATACACAGAGCTGTGCTTTGAACGAACCTGGAGGAGAGACTTGGCAGATTTTAGGACCTATTGTGCTGCAGTCAGTGACTGGGGCATCTTCCTGCTAGCCAATACAGATTACAACGTGCAAAAAGCCTGAGGAGAGTAGACTCGCAGAGTACTGAGGCATAAATGACATGCCCAGAGGCTCATAGAAAGACATCTGAAAAGCAATCGTCTCCCAGCCCTGACTGATTACACAGGCGGCTCTGGCTGGCAAAGCTTTACCCAGAACTCTGTTTTGAGCAGGGATAGAGAGAGGATTTGGCAGCTCTTAAAGCCTGTCACTCTCCAGGTAGTGGTGGGAGCAACTTCACATCTGAATCCCCAGGCTGTGGTTCAGGAAGGAGAGATTTAGGAAGAGGCTCCGGGAAAATGGACTCTCCCATTGTCGGAGCCTGCAAACCCAGATAAGCCCTGCCTACCAACAGGACCGATGCCTAGTTTATGTCATCACCATAGCAAACATCAACTGCAAATCTCTGCCTAAGAGTACCACAGGGGCAGAACCTGGGGTACAGCACCACCAGCCAAAAAGAGAGAGAAAAAAGAAAAAGGAAGAAGATAACCTCTCAAAACCAGGAAAAATCTAGAGTCTATAACTTTTTTCATTTTTTTCTTGTATTTTTTATCTTTTTTTTCTCTTCCACCATAGTTATTTTATCCTCTTTCCATTTTATTCTTTTCTTCTCATTTTGAACTTTATTACCCATAGGTGTTACATTTTTTATTCTTTAATTTTTATAAGTGTTACATTTCAAAAAACTTAACTCAATTTTTTTTTGCTCTTTCTCCCCCTTTCTTTTAGTTTCCTCTTTTCTCTTTCAGTTTTTCTCTCATTCGTATCTCACCCACAAAACAAATTATTTTCTTCTGGATTCAAATTTTTTCTATGTGGCATTTTGTGTGCTTTCTACTTTTTTTAAAATCTCTGTAGCATTTCCCCCAACTCTGGCTCTTCATTCAATGTAGTTTTTGTTCCAATAAATACAATAGAATTCTCATTTTTCACTGTATTTTTTCTTTTTTCTCTTTTTCTTTTTTCTTCTCTTCACTTACACTATTTTTCTCATTTGACCATCATTTACAAACAAATTATTTTATTCTTTATCCAAATATTTTGCTTATGAAATTTTGTGGTTCTAATCTCTTTGACACCTCCCCCCAACTGAGGCCAGACTTCCATTCTACATATTTTTGTGTGACTTAGCACAATTGAATTTTCAGATTTTCACTGTATTTTCTCAAATATTTCTTTCTTCTTTTTAAATCAACTCTTACTAGTGTTATTAACAATACCACTCTCAAATGCCACTGAGAAAAAAGAAATTGAAGATCATGGATACAAATGACAGAGATGTAGCTCAGATAGATGAAGAACAATCTAAAAAAAAGTTTTAATTGCTTGGAAACCTTGGAGTTAAATGACAGATAATTTAAAATGGATGTCCTAAAAGTACTCAGGGATATACAAGAAAGCACAGAAAGGCAACTTAGTGAGCTCAAAAAACAATTCAGAAAAAAAAAACAGAAAGAATACAACAATAAAATTGAAACTATGAAAATAAATCAAAAAGAGATTTAAAAAAACTCAATACAAGAACGGAAAAATGAGGTAACAAGCTTAGCTAATAGAACAGGCTAGATAGAGGAGAGAATTAGTGACATAGAAGACAGACAACTAGAGGTACTACAGAGAGAAGAGGAGAGAGACTCACAAACTTAAAAAAATGAGAAAGCCTACTGGAATTGTCTGACTCCATTATAAAGAACAACATAAGACTAATGGGTATATCAGAAGGAGAAGAGAGAGAAAATGGAATGAAGAAAATATTCAGACAAATAATATATGAGGACTTCCCAAGCCTGTGGAAAAAAATAAGTCTTGAATTAAAGAAGCAAACAGAACACCAAGTTATCTTAACACTAACAAATCTACTCCAAGACACATCATAATGAAATTGGCACAAACCAATGACAAAAAAAAATTCCCAAGGCAGCCAGGGAAAAGAAGAATACAATATATAAAGAAAGACCCATTAGATTATCAACAGATTTCTCAGCAGACATTCTACAAGGTAGAAGAGAGTGGATCCCAATATTTAAAGTTCTGAAAAAGGGGAACTACCAGCAAACAATATTATAAACATCAAAGCTATCCTTCAAATATGAAGGAGAAATAAAAACATTCACAGAAACAGAAAAGATGAGGAAAATTATCACCAGAAAACCCCACTTCAGAAAATATTAAAGAGGGTTTTAATACAAGATACAAAGAACAAAACAAAACAAAACTACAAGTAAAAGCTCCATCAAGATCTAAATAAAAACAAGATTAATCTGTGACAAAAAAAAAACCCAAAAAAGTGGAGAGGACAAAGGTTAACAGTAGCAAAGGAGGATGGAGTGCAGAAGCACTCATGAGATAATGCACTACAATGAATATGATATGTATCCTTTCCATTACTTACTGGTAACCACCCCTGAAAAAACCACCATAGAAGCAAATGGCTTGAAAAAAAAAGTAACAGAGGAAAGAAGTATGAATTACAACCAAACAAAAACAAATGAAAGGTTTTTGAAGATGGCAGCGGAGTAGGCAGACGCACAGACGCCCAGCTCTCAACCCCAAACTGGAATACAAATCAATTTAGAAAAAATCAGCATGAAAAACCAACACTGAACTGTAAGAACAGCTCTCAAAAACCAAGGAGCAAAGAGGAAGCCACAATAAACCTGGTAAGGAGTGCCTGAATCTCCTCTGCTTACAGGAAAGGCGGGGGGGGGGGGTGAGGCTGAGAGCCCAGAGAGGATTTCACAGAGGAAAAAGAGCAGAAACTACTGCTCACAGCCACTTACCTGGCGACCAGGGAGCAAGGTGGGTTGAAAAGACCAGCTTATCTCCCAAGTGGAAAGGACAAGGAGAGGGACAGACTGTGAGGGGCTAAGGTATGCAAGAAACGAAATAAAAAAGCTGACTCATTCGTGCTGGAGGCGGCCATAGCTGGGGGAGGGACTGAACCTTTCACAAAACAGAGCTGAAGTGCTTCCGGATCAGAGATCTCCGGACATCTACCCAGCTCCAATCAGCTCAAGAAGACACAGCTGAAAACAAGAAGTGGGGAGGAGGGGCAGTAACTCAGGTCTCCATGGAGATCTGAGATACACCTCCCCCTACTGAAGCTGAGAAAAAACCCTGCCCCCAGTGAGATTAGTTGGTGGAAGAGACCATCAGCATCTCAGGTTACACCTACAGCATTCCTGGTTACAGTTTCAAGGAAGCCCCCTGCTGAGATCAGTTAACAAGACTATCACCTGTTAAGAAAACAAACAAAACAAGACTTCAAAGCTGCCCAAATCTGAAAGTGGATTACAAATAATAGCTGATACCAACCCAAGAAGACCTAGAAATAACACAACTGAAAACTGGAGGCAGACAACACCAAGCCTAGACTCAACCAACTCTACAAATAAAACACCATTATGAGAAAACAAAGGAGTGCAACCCAAATGAAACCACAAGAGACACCTTTGAGAGATGAGCTGAGTGATATGGAAATAATCAAACTTCCAGATGTGGAGTTCAAAATAATGATTGTAAGGATGCTTAGGGATCTTAGAACAACAATGGAGGGGCAGTTTGAAAACCTAAATAAAGAAATAGCAAGTATAAAAAAGGATATTGAAATATTAAAAAAGAATAAGTCAGAGATGACAAATACAATATCAGAAATGAAGACCACAATGGAAGGAATTAAAAACAGGATGGATACAGCAGAGGATCGAATCAGCGAGCTGGAGGACAACTGGAATGAAGGCATGAAAGCAGAGAAGAAAAGAGAAAAGAGACACAAAAAGTCAGAGGAAACACTTAGAGAGCTCTGTGACAACATGAAGAGAAATAACATCCGCATCATAGGGGTTCCTGAAGAAGAAGAAAAAGAACAAGGGATAGAGACTTTGTTCAATCATATCATAACTGAAAACTTCCCTAAATTAATGCAAGAGAGACTCTTACAAGTCCAAGAAGCACAGAGAACTCCATTAAAGAGAAACCCAAAGAAACCTACACCAAGACACATCATAATTAAAATACCAAAGCTAAGCGATAAAGAGAAAATATTAAAAGCTGCAAGAGAAAAAAAAGTTATCACCTACAAAGGAGCTCCCATAAGGATGACATCCGACTTCTCAACAGAAACACTTGAGGCCAGAAGGGAATGGCAAGAAATATTCAAAGTAATGCAGAACAAGAACCTACAAAAAAGACTACTTTATCCAGCAAGGCTATTGTTTAAAATCGAAGGAGAAATAAAAAGCTTCCCAGACAAAAAACAACTCAAGGAATTCATTACAACCAAACCAACGCTGCAAGAAATGTTAAGGGGCCTGTTGTAAACAGATCAAAGTTGAAAAAAAATATAGCAAAAAAAGGAATACACCTTTAAAGAAGAAAATAGCAATAAACAACTACATATCAATAATAACCTTAAATGTAAATGGATTAAATGATCCAATCAAAAGACATAGGGTAGCTGCGTGAATAAGAAAACAGGACCCATACATATGTTGTCTACAAGAGACACACTTTAGAACAAAAGACACACATAGATTGAAGGTAAAAGGATGGAAAAAAACATTTCATGCAAACGGAAAAGAAAAAAAAGCTGGGGTAGCAATACTTATATCAGACAAATTGGACTTTAAAACAAAGGATATAGTAAGAGATAAAGAAGGCCACTACATAATGATAAAGGGAGTAATCCAACAGGAAGATATAACTATTATAAATATCTATGCACCTAATATAGGAGCACCCAAATATATAAAACAGACTTTGATGGATTTAAAGGGCGAGATCAACAGCAATACTATAATAGTAGGGGATTTCTATACCCCACTAACATCACTAGATAGATCCTCAAGAAAGAAAATTAACAAAGAAACAGCAGACTTATTGGAAACACTAGATCAACTCGATTTAATAGATATCTTCAGATCCTTTCACCCTAAAGCAGCAGAATATACATTCTTTTCAAGCGCTCATGGTACATTCTCTAGGATAGACCACATGTTAGGGCACAAAAGTGCTCTCAACAAATTTAAGAAGACTGAAATCATATCAAGCACTCTCTCTGATCACAACTGCATGAAACTAGAAATGAATCACAGCAGAAAAGCTCAAAAATTCTCAAACACATGGAAACTAAATAGCAGGGTACTAAATAATGAATGGATTAAGAATGAGACCAAGAAGAAATAAAAAAATTCCTAGAAACAAATGACAATGAGCATACAACAACTCAAAATTTATGGGACACAGCGAAAGCAGTGCTGAGAGGGAAGTTCATAGCACTACAGGCACACTTTCAGAAGCTAGAAAAAGCTCAAATAAACAACTTAACCCTGCATCTAAAAGAATTAGAAAAAGAACAGCAAGTAAAGCCCAAATGTAGTAGAAGGAAGGAAATAATAAAGATCAGAGCAGAAATAAGTGACATAGAGGCTAAAGAAACAATACAGAGGATCAATGAAACTAGGAGCTGGTTCTTTGAAAAGGTAAACAAGATTGATGAAACTTTAAGTAGACTCACCAAGAAAAAGAGAGAGAGGACTCAAATAAATAAAATTAGAAATGAGAGAGGAGAAATAACAACTGACACAACAGAAATACAAAATATTGTAAGAAAATACTATGAAGAACTGTATGCCAAAAAACTAGACAACCTAGATGAAATGGACAAATTCCTTGAAACATACAATCTTCCAAAAATCAATCTGGAAGAATCAGAAAACCTAAACAGACCAATTACACCAAATGAGATCGAAACAGTTATCAAAAAACTCCCAACAAAGAAAAGTCCTGGGCCCGATGGCTTCACAACGGAATTCTACCAAATATTCAAAGAAGAACTAACTCCTATCCTTCTCAAACTATTTCAAAAAATTCAAGAGAAAGGAAGACGTCCAAGCTCCTTTTATGAGGCGAGCATAATTCTGATTCCAAAACCAGGCAAAGACAACACAAAGAAAGAAAATTGTAGGCCAATATCTCTGATGAATATAGATGCTAAAATCATCAACAAAATATTAGCAAACCGGATCCAACAATATATGGAAAAAATCATACACCATGATCAAGTGGGATTTATTCTGGGGAGGCAAGGCTGGTACAATATTCGTAAATCCATCAATGTGATTCATCACATAAACAAAAAGAAGGAGAAAAACCATATGATAATTTCAATAGATGTAGAAAAAGCATTTGATGAAATCCAGCACCCATTCATGATCAAAACTCTCAGCAAAGTGGGAATACAGGGAACATACCTCAACATGATGAAAGCCATCTATGAGAAACCCACAGCCAACATCATACTCAATGGGAAAAAATTAAAAGCAATCCCCTTAACATCAGGAACAAGGCAGGGGTGCCCCCTTTCACCACTCTTATTTAACATAGTCCTGGAAGTCCTAGCCACAGCAATCAGAGAAGAAGAAGAAATAAAAGGCATTCAAGTTGGAAAAGAAGAAGTAAAACTATAATTATTTGCAGATGATATGATATTGTATATAGAAAACCCTAAAGTCTCAGTCAAAAAACTACTGGACCTGATACATAAATTCAGCAAAGTGGCAGGATATAAAATCAATACTCAGAAATCAGAAGCATTTTTATACACCAACAATGAACAGTCAGAAAGAGAAATTAAGGAAACAATCCCCATCACAATTACAACCAAAAAAATAAAGTACCTAGGAGTAAACTTAACCAAGGAGACTTGGTCTTGTACTCGGAAAATTACAAAGCATTGATAAAAGAAATAAAGGAATATACAAACAAGTGGAAGCATATACCGTGCTCATGGTTAGGAAGAATAAACATCATTAAAATGTCTATATTACCCAAAGCAATCTATAAATTCAATGCAATACCAATTAAAATACCAATGACATACTTCAAAGATATAGAACACATATTCCAAAAATTTATATGGAACCAAAAGAGGACACGAATAGCCTCAGCAATCTTAAAAAAGAAGAATAAAGTGGGAGGTATCACACTTCCTGATATCAAGTTATACTACAAGGCCATTGTAGTCAAAACAGCGTGGTACTGGCATAAAAACAGGCATACAGATCAATATAACAGAACAGAGAACCCAGAAATAAACCCACAGTTCTATGGACAACTGATATTTGACAAAGCAGGTAAGGAAATACAATGGAGTAAAGACAGCCTCTTTAACAAATGATGTTGGGAAAATTGGACAACTACCTGCAAAAAAATGAAACTAGATCACCAGCTTACATCACTCACAAAAATAAACTCAAAATGGATAAAAGACTTAAATGTAGGCCGTGAAACCATAAGCATCTTAGAAGAAAACATAGGCAGTAAGCTCTCCGACATCTCTCGGAGCAATATATTTGCTGATTTATCTCCACGGGGAAGTGAAATAAAAGACAGGATAAACAAATGGGACTATATCAAACTAAAAAGCTTTTGCACAGCTAAAGACAACAAGAATAGAATAAAAAGACAAACTACACAATGGGAGAATATATTTGACAATACGTCTGATAAGGGGTTAATAACCAAAATTTATAAAGAACTTGTAAAACTCAACACCAGGAAGACAAACAACCCAATCCAAAAATGGGCAAAAGAGATGAATAGACACTTCTCCAAAGAGGACATAGAGATGGCCAATAGGCATATGAAAAAATGCTCAACATCACTAATCATTAGAGAAATGCAAATTAAAACCACAATGAGATATCACCTCACACCAGTCAGAATGGCGCTTATCAACAAAACAACACAGAATAAGTGCTGGCGAGGATGTGGAGAAAAGGGAACCCTCCTGCACTGCTGGTGGGAATGCAGACTGGTGCAGCCACTGTGGAAAACAGTATGGAGATTCCTCAAAACTCTGAAAATCGAACTGCCTTTTGACCCAGCTATCCCACTTTTAGGAATATACCCCAAGGACACCATAGAACGGCTCGAAAAGGAGAAATGCACCTGCATGTTTGTGGCAGCATTGTTCACAATAGCGAAGATCTGGAAATAGCCCAAGTGTCCATCAGAGGACGAGTGGATTAAAAAGCTTTGGTACATATATACTATGGAATACTACTCAGCCATAAGAAATGATGACATCGGATCATTTATAATAACATGGTTGGACCTTGACAACATTATATGGAGTGAAATAAGTAAATCAGAAAAAAAAAAACTAAGATGAATCCATACATAGAAGGGACATAAAAATGAGACTCAGAGACATGAACAAGAATGTGATGGCAACAGGGGCGGGAGGTTGGGGGAAGGGGGAGGTTGTGAAGAAGGAGAGGGGGGTTAGAGGAGGGGAGGGGCACAAAGAAAACCAGATAGAAGGTGACAGAAGACAATTTAACTTTGGGGGAGGGGTATACAGCACAATCGAATGTCAAAATAATTTAGAGATATTTTCTCCGAACATATGTACCCTGATTTATCAATGTCACTGCATTAAATTTAATAAAAATTAAAAAAAAACAAATGGAGAAAATATAGCAAAATTCTTACCCAAATGTTCAGCAAGAAGACAACATTTACTCATTAATGTGTTCTAGTTAAGTTGATATTAAATTTGGGTAAACACTCAAAATATGAAATAAAAATAATGATAAGCAATAAAGCCAGTAAACTTCAAAAAATCACTTTTTATTAAGTGTTTAAGAATTACAACACCTCCATTAAATATTTCTTGAAATAAAATGTTATAATGATAAAGTGCAAAACTAATACAGAGCTAACTTTCCAGATTACTATAATACCAGTGAAAGGGAAAAAGGTATAAAGCAAAAGTATAATAAATTTTTCATCTTGCAAGGTAAAGTGTGAAAAACAAACAAAATTACTGTTTTGTTTTGTTTTTTTTAATTGATGAAGAAATACAGGTTCAAATATATATGTTAATAGAATGTAAATGTGAAATAAAACATTTCAAATGTTTAAAGGAAAATAATAGAATGTAAATTTGAAATAAAACATTTAATCACCCTAAAGAAAAAACCATTTCATTTATGAAACTTGTTTGATCCAACAAAATTTAAGGGATAAAATTAGTGAAAAAATAAAGCATACTAAAGAGAACTTTTTTGTGACAGAGACAGAGAGAGACAGAAAGAGGAGCAGATAGGGACAGACAGACAAGAAGGGAGAGAGATGAGAAGCATCAATTCTTCATTGTGGCTCCTTAGTTGTTCATTGATGGCTTTCTCATATGTGCCTTGACAGAGAGCTCCAGCCAAACCAGGACTGCTTGCTCAAGCCAGCAACCTTGGGCTCAAGATGGTGAACCTAGTTTAAACCAGATGAGCCCACGCTCAAGCTGGCAACCTTGGGGTTTCGAACCTGGGTCCTCCATGTCCCAGTCTGACACTTTATCCACTGGGCCACCCACCTCCTGATCAGGCTAAAGAGAAAATATTTTTTAAAAGATAGAAAGACTAGAGAGCAAAACAGCTATTATTATAATTATGAATACACTAATTTTTCTTACTGAAAAAAAACTAAGTAAAATAATTTTATAATACTGTATATTATTAACTGTTCACCAGAGAAATGCCTAAAATAATTTGGTGTAAATAAAAAAGTGAAGAACTTATATACTGAAAACTATAAAACATTGTTAAAAAAATTGAAGAAGACACAAAAAAAAATAAAAAAACTATTCTGTGTTCATGAGTTGTAAAAATTGATAGTTAAAATGGCCATATTACCTAAAGCAGTATATATATTTAATGAAATCACTCAAAATCCCAATGACATTATTAAAAAAACAGAACAAAAATATTATCAAATTTGTGTAGAATCACCAAAGACCTTGAATAATCAAACCGATTTTAAGAAAAAAAAAAAAAAAGATAGCCAGAGGATGACATTCCCTGACTTCAAAATAGTAAAAAGCTACAATAATTAAGAGTTTGGTATTGACAGAAAAATATACACACAGACCAATGGAACAGAATCAAAAGCCCAAAAATAAAACCAGGTGTATATGGGCTACTAATTTTCATTAATTTATTTATTTTTTTAATTTTCACTTACTTTTAATTAAATTTATTAAGATGACATAGGTTAATAAAATTATATGGGTTTTAATTACACACTTTCATAACAAATAATTTGTATACTTTATTGTGTTCGCCACCCGAAGTCAAGTCTCCTTCCATCTCTTTTTACCCTTTTTTATATCCCCCAACTCCTTTTACTTAACCACTTCACATCTCTCACTCAAACTCCAACCCCTGCCCTCTCTGACAGCTGAGTTCTCTTTTCCATTTCTATGAGTCTGTTTTTATTCTCCTTTTTAATTCATTTTGCTCATTAGATTTCACATATCAGTAAAATTATATGGTATCTGCCTTTCTCTGACTGGCTAATTCCACTTAGCATAATAATCTCCAGGTCCACCCATACTATGGCAAAAAGTAATATTTCCTTCATTTTTTTCTTTTATTATAAATAAATGTTTATTAATTTTAATGGGGTGTCAATAAATCAGGTTACATATATTCAAAGGAAACATGTCCAGGTTATCTTCTCATTCAATTATGTTGCATACCCATCACCCAAGGTCAGATTGTCCTCTGTAACCTTCTATCTAGTTTTCTTTGTGCCCCTCCCCCCCTCTCTTCCTTTCCCTCTATCCCTCCTTTCCTCCCCCCCGTAACCACCACACTCTTGTCCATGTCTCTTAGTTTTATTTTTATGTCTCACCAATATATTGGAATTATGCAGTTCTTGTTTTTTTCTGATTTACTTATTTCACTCCGTATAATGTTATCAAGATCCCACCATTTTGTTGTAAATGGTCCAATGTCATCATTTCTTATGGCTGAGTAGTATACCATAGTGTATATGTGCCACATCTTCTTTATCCAGTCTTCTATTTTTCTACAGTGATTAAAGACTTTAAGCAACCTCTTGGCCAACAGAGCAAGAATCCATAAAAGAATAGTGTCCTTAACATGTTCACCAAGTCCATGTTGGCACCAACACCATTCCAAATCCCTGCAAATCAACCCAACCCCAGTTCAGTCTGTTAGGAGCTGTCACAAGCAGCAGGAGTCCAGGAAAAGTCCACATCCAGGAAAAGTCCGCATGGCACTGGAATTGTTGTCACAATTCTATACTTTGCAGCTCACGTCCAAGTGCCAATGACCACTGCTTGTAGCTGGTGATGATTCAGGTAGACTGGAAAAGCCATCTGCAACATGTGCAGCAATGGAGCTTCTGTTCTCCTCTGCCCGGAGAGGTGAGACCAGGTTGCTTTTCCCTGGAGCTCTGCGACTGTGGCATGGTAAAGAGAACCTTGGGATACACTAAGCTAAGTGGCAAAGGTAAATTCATAATAGAAGTTGGCAAAAGGGGAAAGAGAGCTTTAAATTAGGAGTAGGTCCCAGCCTAAAATATGAGTGGGCCATTGAGGTAGGAGGAATAAAGGAAACACAATATTAAACAAAGCAGCAGAAAATAGGACTATCAACACCCACAACAGAGAACTTTGAGGGAAGAATAAAAGACCTGACTATTCAGGCAAGACATAGTTAAGTGGCCCTTGTGCAAGTGAGATCAGTTTACCTGCTTCTTGGAAGAAATACACTAGGCTCGTCCACAGTGTCGTAGATGGAGCCACTTCTATGGGGGTGAGAATTCCTCACTGTTCTTTCCCTAGTCCTTATTGGGCAAAAATCCCTGATCAAGCATCTGAGTACTGACTAAACCATTACGACTGACAAGCAACGTTCCTGTATTTTTCAAAACATCTCTACCCCACAAATTAACTGGCCATCCAGGGAGCACATAAGGCTTAAAAAATCTAGAATAACCTTCTTAATCTTCCCAATTTAAAAAACTAGAACTTTGTTGAGGGGATTTACTCTGCCCTATACCTTGTAATTCAGTGGCTACTGCATGAGTGGACCAGGAAGGAGGCCAATGTAGCTTAGCAATAACAGATAAATCAGCTTCAGATTCTAAAAGTCTTTTAAATTTATGCCCATGTATTATTAGTTCCACTTCAGGGTGTTCCTGAGCTATTTTCTTAAATCCAATTAGCAAAATTAGTGGAGCCAAATCACCAATTTTCTTGGGGCCCCTTTTGAAGGATGTGGCCTGAGAAGCAGAATTAGCATGCTTATACTATTCTTCTAACTGCCTGAATTAGCCATGAGACAATTCCTTTTTTTTAAATGAATTTTAATGTGGTGGCATTGGTAAATCAGTGTACATATGTTCAGACAAAACATCTCTAGGTTATTTTGACATTTGATTATGTTGTATTCCCATCACCCAAAGTCCAATTGTCTTCCATCACCTTCTAACTGGTTTTATTTGTGCCCCTCCCACAACACCCTCCTTCTCTGCCCCCCCACTATGTAACCCCCACACTCTTGTCCATGTTTCTGAGTCTCATTTTTATGTCCCACATATGTACGGAATCATATAGTTCTTAGTGTTTTCTGATTTACTTATTTCACTCAGTATAATGTTATCAAAGTCCATCCATGTTGTCGTAAAGGATCCAATGTCATCATTTCTTATGGCTGAGTAATATTCCATAGTATATATGTACCAAGCTTTTTAATCCACTCGGCCACTGACAGACACTTGGGCTATTTCCAGATCTTTGCTGTTGTGAACAATGCTGCCATAAACATGGGGGTGCATTTCTTCTTTTCAAACAGTGCTATGGTGTTCTTGGGGTATATTCCTAACAGTGGTACAGCTGGGTCAAAAGGCAGTTTGATTTTTAATTTGTTGAGGAATCTCCATACTGTTTTCCACAGTGGCTACAACAGTCTGCATTCCCACCAGCAGTGCAGGAGGGTTCCCTTTTCTCCACATCCTCGCCAGCATTTATTCTGTGTTGTTTTGTTGATTAGCGCCATTCTGAGTGGTGTGAGGTAATATGTCATTGTGGTTTTAATTTGCATTTCTCTAGTGATTAATGATGTTGAGCACTTTTTTATATGCCTATTAGCCATCAAAATGTCCTCTTTGGAGAAGTGTCTATTTATTTCTTTTGCCCATTTTTTTGGATTGGATTGTTTGTCTTCCTGGTATTAAGTTTTACAAGTTCTTTATAAATTTTGGTTATTAACCCCTTATGAGATGCATTGTCAAATATATTCTCCCATTGTGTAGTTTGCCTTTTTATTCTGTTCTGATTGTCTTTAGCTGTGCAGAAGCTTTTTAGTTTGATAAAATTCCATTTGTTTATCCTGTCTTTTATTTCACTTGCCTGTGGAGACAAATCTGCAAATATATTGCTGCGAGGGATGTCAGAGAGCTTACTGCCTATGTTTTCTTCTAAGATGCTTATGGTTTTACGGCTTACATTTAAGTCTTTTATCCACTTTGAGTTTATTTTTGTGAATAATGTAAGATGGTAATCTAGTTTCATTTTTTTGCAGGTAGCTGTCCAATTTTCCCCACCATTTGTTGAAGAGGCTGTCTTTACTGCAATACATGCTCTTACCTCCTTTGTCAGATATCAGTTGTCCATAAAAGTGTGGATTTATTTCTGGGTTCTCAGTTCTGTTCCATTGATCTATATGCCTGTTACCAGTACCAGGCTGTTTTGAGTACAATGGCCTTATAATGTACCTTGATATCCGGAAGTGTGATACCTCCCACTTTATTATTCCTTTTCAAGATTGCTGAGGCTGCCCTGGCCTGTTAGCTCAGTGGCAGAGCGTCGGCCTGGCATGCAGGAGTCCTGGGTTCGATTCCCGGCCAGGGCACACAGGAGAAGCGCCCATCTGCTTCTCCACCCCTCCCCCTCTCCTTCCTCTCTGTCTCTCTCTTCCCCTCCCACAGCCAAGGCTCCATTGGAGCAAAAGTTTACCCGGGTGCTGAGGGTGGCTCTGTGGCCTCTGCTTCAGGCGCTAGAATGGCTTTGATTGCAGCAGAGCGATGCCCCGGATGGGCAGAGCACCCCCCCCACCGTGGGCATGCTGGGTGGATCCCAGTTGGGTGCATGCAGGAGTCTGTCTGACTGCCTCCCCGTTTCCAACTTCAAAAAAAGATGCAAAAAAAATTTTTTTTTTTAATGCAAAAAAAAAAGATTGCTGAGGCTATTCGTGTTCTCTTTTGGTTCCATATACATTTTTGGAATATGACTTCTATATCTTTAAAGTAAGTCATTGGTATTTCAATCAGTATTGCATTGAATTTATAAATTGCTTTGGGTAATATAGACATTTTAATGATGTGTATTCTTCCTAACCATGAGCACGGTATATGTTTCCACTTACTTCTATCTTTCCTGATTTTTTTTCTAAATGTTTTATAATTTTCCAAGTACAAGTCTTTAATCTCCCTCTTTAAACTTATTGCTAGATACTTTATCTTTTTGGTTGCAATGGAAAAGCGGATTGATTCCTTAATTTCTCTTTCCGACAGTTCATTGTTAGTGTATAAAAATGCCTCTGATTTCTGAGTATTAATTTTATATCCTGCCACCTTGCTAAATTCATTTATCAGGTCTAGTAGTTTTTTGACTGTGACTTTAGGGTTTTCTATGTACAATATCATATCATCTGCAAATAACGATAGTTTTACTTCTTCTTTTCCAACTTGAATGCATTTTATTTCTTTTTCTTGTCTGATTGCTGTGATTAGGACTTCCAGAACTATGTTGAATAAGATGGGTGAAAGGGGGCACTCCTGCCTTGTTCCTGATTTTAAGGGGATTGCTTTTAATTTTTGCCCATTGAGTATGATGTTGGCTGTGGGTTTGTCACAGATGTCCTTTATCATGCTGAGGTATGTTCCCTGTATTCCCACACTTCTGAGAGTTTTGATCATGAACGGGTCCTGGATTTTATCAAATGCTTTTTCTGCATCTATTGAAATTATCATGTGTTTTTTCTCCTTCCTTTTGTTTATGTGATGTATCACATTGATTGATTTGTGAATATTGTACCAGTCTTGCCTCCTCAGAATAAATCCCACTTGATCATGGTGTATGATTTTTTTCATATATTTCTAGAGCCAGTTTGCTAATATTTTGTTGATGATTTTAGCATCTAAATTCATCAGGGATATTGGCGTACAATTTTCTTTCTTTGTGTTGTCTTTGCCTGGTTTTGGATTCAGAATTATGCTCTCCTCATAAAAGCAGCTTGGAAGTATTTCCTCCTCTTGAAGTTTTTAAAATAGCTTGAGAAGGATAGAATTAATTCTTTTTTGAATATTTGGTAGAATTCACTTGTGAAGCCATCCGGCCCAGAACTTCTCTTTGTTGGGAGTTTTTGATAACTGTTTCAATCTCATTTGATGTAATCAGTCTGTTTAGGTTTTCTGATTCTTCCAGATTAATTTTTGGAAGATTATATGTTTCAAGGAATTTGTCCATTTCATCTAGGTTGTCTAGTTTTTTGGCATACAGTTCTTCATAGTATTTTCTTGCAATATTTTGTATTTCTGTTGTGTCAGTTGTTATTTCTCCACTCTCATTTTTAATTTTATTTATTTGAGTCCTCTCTCTTTTTTTCTTGGTGAGTCTGGTTAAAGGTTCATCAATAATCTTGTTTACCTTTTCAAAGAACCAGTTTCTCATTTCATTGATCCTCTGTATTGTTTCTTTAGTCTCTATGTCATTTATTTCTGCTCTGATCTTTATTATTTCCTTCCTTCTACTAGCTCTGGGCTTTACTTGCTGTTCTTTTTCTAGTTCTTTTAGATGTAGGGTCAGTTTGTTTATTTGAGCTTTTTCTAGATTCTTGAGGTATGCCTGTAATGCTATGAACTTCTCTCTCAGAACTGCTTTTGCTGCATCTCATATATTTTGAGTTGGTATATTCTCATTATCGTTCATTTCTAGAAATTTTTTAATTTCTTTTTTTATCTCATTCTTTACCCATTCATTATTTAATAACATACTATTTACTTTCCAAGTGTTTGAGTATTTTTTAATTTCTCTGTTGTGGTTGATTTCTAGTTTCATGCCATTGTGATCAGAGAAAATGCTCGATAGGATTTCAATCTTCTTAAATTTGTTGAGACTGCTTTGGTGCCCTAACATGTGGTCTATTCTAGAGAATGTACCATAAGCACTTGAAAAGAATGTACATTCTGTTGTTTTAGGGTGAAAAGTTTTAAAGATATCAATTAAATTGAATTGATCTAGTATGTCCTTTAAGTCTGCTGTTTCTTTGTTAATTTTCTTTCTTGAGTAGCTATCTAATGATATTAGTGGGGTATTGAAATTCCCTACTATTATAGTATTACTGTTGATCTTGCCCTTTAAATCCATCAAAGTCTGCTTTTTATATTTAGGTGCTACTATATTAGGTGCGTAGATATTTATAATGGTTATATCTTCCTGTTGGGTTGCTCCTTTTATCATTATGTAGTGACTTTCTTTATCTCTAACTATAGTCTTTGTTTTAAAGTCCATTTTGTCTGATATAAGTATTGCTAACCCAACTTTTTTTTTATTTCCATTTGCGTGAAATATTTTTTTCCATCATTTTATCTTCAGTCTATGTGCATCTTTTGTTTTAAGGTGTGATTCTTGTAGATAGCATATGTATAGGTCCTGTTTTCTTATCCATGCAGCTACCCTATGTCTTTTGATTGGATTATTTAATTCATATACATTTAAGGTTATTTTTAATATGTCATTGTTTATTGCCATTTTATTCTTTAAATCTCTATTCCTCTTTTGCTATATTCTTTTTCTCCTTTGATCTATTTACAACAGGCCCCTTAGCATTTCTTGCAGCCTTGGTTTGGTTGTAGTGAATTCCTTGAGGGTTTTTTTGTCTGAAAAGCTTATTTCTCCTTCAATTTTAAATGATAGCCTTGCTGGATAAAGTAGTCTTGGTTGTAAGCTCTTCTTCTTCATTACTTCGAATATTTCTTGCCATTCCCTTCTGGCCTCAAGTTTTTCTGTTAAGAAGTTGGAAGTCATCCTTATGGGGGCTCCTTTTTAGGTGATAGTCTTTTTTTCTCTAGCAGCTTTTAATATTTTCTCTTTATCACTTAGCTTTGGTATTTTAATTATGATGTGTCTTGGTGTTGATTTCTTTGGGTTTCTTGTTAATGGAGTTCTGTGTGCTTCTTGAACATGTGAGATGTTTTCTTGCCTTAACTGAGGGAAGTTTTCAGCTATGATATGCTTGAACAAAGTCTCTATCCCTTGTTCTTTCTCTTCTTTTTCAGGAACCCCTATAATGCAGATGTTATTTCTCTTCATATTGTCACTGAACTCTCTTAGAGTTTTCTCAGACTTTTTGTGTCTCTTCTTTTTTCTGCTCTGCTTCTGTGCCTTTATTTATCTTGTCCTCTAACTCGCTGATTCGATTCTCAGCTTCATCCATCCTGCTTTTAATTCCTTCCGTTGTGTTCTTCATTTCCGATATTGTATTTGTCATTTCTGACTTTTTTTTTATTATTTCAATGTCCTTTTTTATATTTGCTATCTTTTTATTTAGGTGTTTGTAATGACCATCTATTGTTGTTCTAATATCTTTGAACATCCTAACAGTCGTTATTTTAAACTCTGCATCTGGTAATTTGGTTATATCTGATTCGTTCAGGTCCTTCTCTGGGGTTTTCTCTTGATTCATTTGTGTTACATTTCTCTGCCTTCTTATTTTCTCTGTGTAAAGGAAGGTTTTGGCCACTGGAGTCCACTGGGTGTGGCCTCTGTTCCCTTGGTATGGTCTGTCTGCAGGCCTGCCACCCTCTCTGCTGTTGCTGCCTAGGGCTTTTGGGTATGGGCATTGCCAGTGCCTGCCCACTGGGGCTGTTGCTGTGTTTTCCACCAATCCTTCAGGGGAGTGGCTGTGATCACGTGCTTGGGTGTACAGCCTTGGTGGCCTTGGCTTTTGCCCCACCCCATGGGTGGCCTTATGCTTGGCTCTGAGGGCAGTGGTGAGCACCTTTGCTCAGCTGCAGGTCTCCACCTGTTTCCAGGCTTTTGCCCCACCCTTGCAAGAGAAGTCTGCTCGTAGGATGGCTGCAAGCCTTGGCTCCACATTCCAGGTGGAATTGCGTGCCCATGCTCAGTAGCAGGACTCTGCCTGTTCTGGGTTTTTGGCTCCACTCCCGCAGGAGGAGCCGGCTTCCAAGTCAGGCCACAAGCCTCAGTTCCGTGGGTGGGGCAAGGCTGTGCTCCTGCACCCTTGCTCAAGGGCTGGTCTTCACCTCTTCTGGGGTTCCCACCCTTCCCCCACAGGCTGGATTACATACCGCCTGCAGCTGGGCTTGACTGCTTTTGCATGCCCCCTCCTCCTCCGCTGGGCAAGACTGAGCTCACACCTGGGCCCAGTGGTGGCCAGCCGGCTTCCACCCTTGCAGACAGAACTGGGCTTCCACATCCTGCCTCTGCCTGCCCTCTGGTGAGCCCTCAGCCATGTGGGGTGTGGGCGCTGCAGCTCAGACCCTAAGACTCACTACTATAGTCCCGAAAGTGACTCTTCTAAGCAACTCGGCTCTGAGTGCCATGAGAGAGCTTGTTTGGCTGGTGTTCTGCTTCCCTTTGCTGGTATTGCTCTTTCCAGGGGAAATATTCACTTCAGATTTGGAGTGTGACTCATTCCAGGGGTTAGGGTGGCTGTCTCCCAAAATGTTTCTCCCTGTGCCTCCTAGATTACACTCTCTTCCTGCTACTCCAGTACTCTCTTCTCTCCCATCCCCCAGAGCCCTGGGTGAGTGGTTGTGGGAGAGGTGTTTTGCACAGTCCTTTTAAGAAGAATCCTGTGTGTGAGAAATCTGTCTCTTTCTCACAAACTGTATCCTGACTTGTTTCCAGCTAAATACTGTCCATACACCTGTTCTAGGCTCTGGGGCTGCAGCCTCGGGCTTTGTTCCTGGGAATCAGGACCCTCCCCTCTCTGCTAAACTCACTTCCCACCACGGGATTCTCTCCTGGCTGCCGTTCACTCTGGGGAGCTGGGCAGCTCTCTCCACGTTTCTGCATTTCCTACCAGTCTCGGTGTGGTTTCTTCAGTGTTCCTTGGTTGAAGAGTCCTCTTAGTTTAGTCCAAAGTTGGTTTTTCTAGATGATAGTTATTAAAATTAGTTTGTAATCCACTTTGGTTCTGGGAAGTGGATGTTGGTACATCCGCCTACTCCAGCGTCATCTTGTCTTTTCCTTTCCTTCATTTTTATGGCTAAGTTGTAGTCCTTTGTATAAATATATCACAGTTTTCACTATCCGTTCATCTCCTGATGGGCATGTAGGCTGCTTCAAAATATTGGCTGTCATAAGTAATGCTCTAATATATATAAGCTTGCATATGTTATTTTGAATATGTTGCCTTAGGCAAAGGAAACAAAAGAAAAAATAAAGAAATGGAACTACATCACATTAAAAAGTTTTAAAAATTTATAGCAGAGGAAAGGCCACCACTAACAAAATGAAAAGAAACCCACTGAATAAAAGAACATATTAATTGATACATCTGATAAAAGCTTAAGATCTAAAATTTATAAAAAAAACTTATAAAACTCAGCAACAACAACAACAAAAAAAAACCCACACAAACAATCCAATTAAGAAGTGGGAAAATCTGACCAGGCAGTGGCACAGTGGATAGAGCAATGGACTGGGACATGAAAGACCCGGGTTCAAAACTCCAAGTTTGCCAGCTTGAGCATAGGTTTATCTGGCTTGAATGCAGGTTCACCAGCTTGAGCATGAAGTCACTGGTTTGAGCATGCAATTATAGATATGACCCCATGATCTCAGGCTTAAACTTAAAGGTTGCTGGCTTGAAGAATAAGGTCACTGGCTCAAGCAAACGGTTACTTGCTCTTCTGCAGCACCCCCCCATCAAGGCACATATGAGAAAGCAATCAAAGAACAACTAAAATGCTGCAACAAAGAATTGATGTTTCTCGCCTGACCAGGCAGTGGTGCAGTGGATAGAGGGTCGGACTGGGATGCAGAGGACCCAGGTTCAAGACCTTGAGGTTGCCAACTTGAGTGCAGGCTCATCTGGTTTGAGCAAAGCTCTACAGCTTGGATGCAAGGTCACTGGGTTGAGCAAGGGGTCACTCGCTCTGCTGTAGCCCCACGGTCAAGGCTTATATGAGAAAGCAATCAATGAACAACTGAGGTGTCGCAACAAAAAACTAATGATTGATGCTTCTCATCTCTTTCTGTTTCTGTCTGTCTGTCTCTATCTATCCCTCTCTCTGACTCTCTCTGTCTCTGAAAAAAAAGGCAATAAAAAAAGAATTGATGGTTCTCATCTTTCTTCCTTCCTTTCTGTTCCTATCTGTTTTTTTCTCTCTCTCTCTTTCTCTGTGTCTCTGTCACTAAAAAAAAAGAAAGGGGCAAAAATCTGAATAGTTCTCCAAAGAACATATATAGATGGCCATTGACATATGAAAAGACATTCAATGTCACTAATTATCAGAGAAATGCAAATTAAAACTACAATGAGATATAATCTCATACCTGTCAGAATGCCTATCTATCATCAATAAGTTAAAAAACTGCAAGTGTTGACAAGGATGTGGATAAAAGGGAACACTTGTGCACTGTCAGTAGGAATGCAGATTGGTGCAGCTACTGTGCAAACCAGTGTGAAGTTTGCTCTAAAAATTAAAAGTGGAACTGCCTTATGACACAGGAATTCTACTTCTTGGAATATATTCAAAGAAATCTGGGCAATTAATTTTTTAAAAAAGAGCCTAAAACATGCCATTGATTAAAAAACAAAGAAACACAAAAGTCTATTTAATAAATGGAGTTGAAAAAATTAGAAAGCCACACAAATGAATTGAGACTGTTATTTGAGACTATAAGCAAAAATTAACTCAAAATAAATTAAAGACTTAAATTTAAGATTTGAAATAATGAAATACATAGGAGAAAATATAGTTATTAAACTTATGGACCTTAATCTCAGAAAGGTTTTTAATAAACTTGACTTCAAGGCAAGGGATGTAAAAACAAAAAATAAATACATGAAGCTACTTCAAACTAAGAAGCTTCTGCACAGTAAAAAAAAATCATCAACAAAACAAAAAGGCAATCAACCAAATGGGATTAAAATAATTAAATTTAAAAAGAAGCAGAAGACCTGAAGAGATGTTTGTCCTAAGAAGACATACAAATGACCAACAGATATATGAAAAGATGATCAACTTCACTAGCTATAAGGGAAATGCAAATCGAAACCAGAATGAGATACCACCTCACACCTGATAGAGTAGTTGTTACTAATAATGTTGAAGGGAATACGGGGGATGGGGGATGCATTCAGAGCAACACTAGAATCTATGTAAATGCAATAAATTAAAATCAATTTAAAAAGACAAGAAAAAATAACTGTTAGAGAGGATGTAGAGAAAAATACTCATTCACTGCTTGTGGGAATGTAATCTAGAACAGCCACTATGGAAAATAGTATGAAAATGCCTCAAAAAATTAGGAATAAAGTTACCATATCACTCAGCAATCCCCAAAAATTTGTAGATATTTATTCATACAGAGACATGCATCTCTATGTTCATTGCAGCATTATTCATGGTAGCCAAAACATAGAAACAACCTGTTTCCTTGGATGGATGACTGGATAAAGAAGAAGTGGTACATATATACAATGAAATAGTATTCAGCTATAAGAAAGTATGAGCTACTGACATATGTCACAACAGGGATGGATCTTGAGAATAGCATGCTAAACAAGATAGGTCCTTGGAAAAGGACAAGTACCATATAATTTCACTTATATGTAGGATATAATACAGAAAGCAACAAATGAACAAACAAAGCAAACTCATAGACACAGACAACAGTATAGTAGTTACCAGAGGAGAAAGGGGATAAGGAGAAGATGCAAAAGGTAAAAGGAGTAAAATATATAGTGATGGAAAGAGACTAAACTTTGGATGGTAAGCACAAAATGCAATATAATGATGATGTATTATAGTCTAGTATACTTAAAACTTATGTTATTAACCAATGTCACCCTAACAAATTTAATTTTGAAAGTGATGTAAAAATGTTAGTCATAAAAATGTGAGCAAAAATATACCAGGTAAATTCAAATAAAATAAAAATACCAAGACAATATTAATCTGAAAGTAAAATATGAAGCCAAAGGTATTAAATGATACAAAAAGAGATGTTTCATAATAATTAAGGGTAAAATTACAAAAAAGATAATACTATCATTAAGCTTTATCTATGAAACTACATAATATTATAATTTATTTTGAAAACTATTAGAATACTTAGATAATTCATAAAGCTATAATCATATGAAAAATTTTAACATATCTCTCTCAGAATTTTATTTTATTATTACACTGTTTTTTTTTCTTTTTTATTAATTTTACTAGTTTGACATCAATAAATCAGGGTACATATGTTCAAAGAAAACATGTCTAGGTTATCTTGTCGATAAATTACGTTGCATACACATCACCCAACATCAGATTGTCCTCTGTCACCTTCTATCTAGTTTTCTTTATGCCCCTCCCCCTCCCCATTTCTCTCTCTCTCCACCCCCATAACCACCACACTCTTGTCCATGTCTCTTAGTCTCGTTTTTATGTCCCACCTACATATGGAATAATGCAGTTCTTGTTTTTTTCTGATTTACTTATTTCACTCCATATAATGTTATCAAGATCCCACCATTTTGCTGTAAATGATCCGATGTCATCATTTCTTGTGGCTGAGTAGTATTCCATAGTGTATATGTGCCACATCTTTTTTATCCAGTCTTCAATTGAAGGGCTTTTTCGTTGTTTCCATGTCTTGGCCACTGTGAACAATGCTGTAATGAAAATGGGGCTGCATGTGTCTTTACATATCAATGTTTCTGAGTTTTTGGGGTATATACCCAGTAGAGGGATTGCTAGGTCATAAGGTAGTTCTATTTTCAGTTTTTTGAGGAACCACCATATTTTCTTCCATAATGGTTGTACTACTTTACATTCCCACCAACAGTGAATGAGGGTTCATTTTTCTCCACAGCCACTCCAACAATTGCTATTACCTGTCTTGTTAATAATAGCTAATCTAACAGGTGTGAGGTGGTATCTCATTGCAGTTTTGATTTGCATTTTTCTAATAACTAAAGAAGATGAGCATCTTTTCATATATCTGTTGGCCATTTGTATTTCTTCCTGGGAGAAGTGTCTGTTCATGTCCTCTTCCCATTTTTTTTATTAGATTGCTTGTTTGTTTGTTGTTGAGTTTTATAAGTTCTTTGTATATTTTGGATATTAGGCCCTTATCTGAACTGTTGTTTGAAAATATCGTTTTTCATTTAGTTGGCTGTCTGTTTATTTTGTTGTCAGTTTCCCTTGCTGAGCAAGAAATTCTTAGTCTGATGTAGTCCCATCCACTTATTTTTGCCTTCACTTCCCTTGCCTTTGGAGTCAAATTCATAAAATGCTCTTTAAAACCAAGGTTCATGAGTTTAGAAGCTATGTCTTCTTCTATGTACTTTATCATTTCAGGTCTTATATTTAGGTGTTTGATCCATTTTGAATTAATTTTAGTAGAAGGGGTCAAACTGTGTTTGAGTTTCATTCTTTTGCATGTGGCTTTCCAGTTTTTGCAGCACCATTTGTTCAGGAGGCTTTCTTTTCTCCATTGTGTGCTGTTGGCTCCTTTATCAAAAATTATTTGACCATATATATGTGGTTTTATTTCAGGACTTTCTAATCTGTTCCATTGGTCTGAGTGTCTATATTTCTGCCAATATCATGCTGTTTTGATTGTCATGGCTCTATAATATAGTTTGAAGTCAGGTATTGTAATGCCTCCAGCTTCATTCTTTTTCTTTAGGATTGCATTGCCTATTTGGTGTTTTTTATAGTTCAATATAAATCTGATGATGTTTTGTTCCATTTCTTTAAAAAATGTCACTGGAATTTTGATGGGAATTGCATTAAATTTGTATATTGCTTTGTATAATATGGCCATCTTGATTATATTTATTCTTCCTATCCAAGAACAAGAAATATTCTTCCATCTCATTGTATCTTTTTTGATTTCCCTTAACAATGCTTTGTAGTTTTCATTATATAGGTCCTTTACATTCTTTGTTTTGTTTATTCCTAGGTATTTTGTTGTTGTTGTTGCAATCCTGAAGGGGATTATTTTTTTGAGTTTGGTATCTAATATTACATTGTTGGCACATAGAGAGGCTATGGACATTTGTATGTTAATTTTGTATCCTGCAACCTTACTGTATTGGCCTATTGTTTTTAGTAGTCTTTTTGTAGATTCTTTGGGGTTTTTGATGTATAGGATCATATCATCTGCAAAAAGTGATACCATTACTTCTTCTTTTTTGATATGAATGCCTTTTATTTCTTTGTCTTGTATGATTGCTCTGGCTAGAACCTCTAGCACCACATTAAATAAGAGTGGAGAGAGTGGAGAACCCTGTCTTGTTCCTGATTTAAGTAGGAAAGTCTTCAGTTTTGTGCCGTTTAATATGATGTTAGCTGATGGTTTATCATATATGGCCTTTATCATGTTGAGATATTTTCCTTCTATACCCATTTTGTGGAGAGTCTTAAACATAAAATTGTGTTGTATTTTATCAAATGCCTTTTCTGCATCTGTTGATAAGATCTTGTGGTTTTTGTTCTTTATTTTGTTGATATGGTGTATTACGTTAACCGTTTTACATATGTTGAACTATCCTTGAGATTCTGGGATGAATTCCACTTGATCATGATGTATTGTTTTTTTAATATGTTGTTGTATTTAATTTGCTAGTATTTTGTTTAGTATTTTAGCATCTGTATTCATTAGAGATATTGGTCTATAGTTTTCTTTTTTTGTGCTGTCCTTGCCTGGTTTTGGTATGAGGGATATGTTGGCCTCATAAAATGTGTTTGGAAGTATTGTTTCTTCTTCAGTTTTTTGAAAGATGTTGAGTAGAATAGAAATCAAATCTTCTTTGAATGTTTGATAGAATTCACTAGTATAACCATCTGGGCCTGGACTTTTATTTCTGGGGAGGTTTTTAATAATTTTGTCTATATCTTCCCTACTAATTGGTCTGTTTAGGCTTTCTGCTTCCTCTTGACTCAGTCTAGGAAGGTTGTATTGTTCTAGGAATTTATCCATTTATTCGAGATTGTTGAATTTAGAGGCATAAAGTTTATCATAGTATTCTACAATAATTCTCTGTATATCTATGATATCCATGGTGATTTCTCCTCTTTCATTTTGGATTTTGTTTATATGATTCTTTTCTCTTTTTTCCTTGGTGAGTCTTGCCAAGGGTTTGTCAATTTTGTTGATCTTTTCATAGAACCAGCTCCTTGTTCTATTGATTTTTTCTATAGTTTTTCTGTTCTCTATTTCAGTTATTTCTGCTCTGATTTTTATTATCTCCTTTCTTCGGCTGGTTTTGGGTTGTCTTTTTTCTTCTTTTTTCAGTTCCTTAAGGTGTGAAGTGAAGTGGTTCACTTAGGCTCTCTCTTGTTTGTTCATATAGGCCTGAGGTGATATGAACTTCCCTTTTATCACTGCATTTGCTGCATATCATTGATTCTGATATGTCATATTGTCATTTTCATTTGTCTGTATATATCTTTTGATCTCTGTGCTTATTTCTTCTTTGACTCATTCATTTTTTAAAAGTATATTGTTTAGTTTCCACATCTTTGTGGGATTTTTTTCCTTTTTATTGCAGTTGAATTCTAATTTCAAGGCTTTATGATCAAAAAATATGCTTGGTACAACTTGAATTTTTCTGATTTTGTTGATGTTATTTTTGTGGGCCAACATATGGTCAATTTTTGAGAATGATTCATGTACACTGGAGAAAAATGTATACTCTGTCACTTTGGAATGAAATTTTCTGTAGATGTCTATTATATCCAGGTGCTCTAGCATTTTGTTTAAGGCCAATATATCTTTATTGATTCTCTGTTTGGATGACCAATGTAGAGCCGTCAGCGGTGTATTGAGGTCTCCAAATATGATTGTATTTTTGTCAGTTTTTTTTTTTTTAATAAATTTTTATTAATGGTAATGGGATGACATTAATAAATCAGGGTACATATATTCAAAGAAAACATGTCTAGGTTATTTTGTCATCAAATTATGTTGCAAACCCCTTGCCCAAAGTCAGATTGTCCTCCGTCACGCTCTATCTAGTTCTGTGCCCCTCCCCCTCCCCCTAACTCTCTCCCTCCCTCCCTCCCATGTCCTTCCTCCCCCCCCACCCTTGGTAACCACCACACTCTTGTCCATGTCTCTTAGTCTCATTTTTATGTTCCACCAATGTATGGAATCATGTAGTTCTTGTTTTTTTCTGATTTGCTTATTTCACTCCTTATAATGTTATCAAGATCGCACCATTTTGCTGTAAATGATCTGATGTCATCATTTCTTATGGCTGAGTAGTATTCCATAGTGTATATGTGCCACATCTTCTTTATCCAGTCTTCTATTGAAGGGCTTTTTGGTTGTTTCCATGTCTTGGCCACTGTGAACAGTGCTGCAATGAACATGGGGCTACATGTGTCTTCACGTATCAATGTTTCTGAGGTTTTGGGGTATATACCCAGTAGAGGGATTGCTGGGTCATAAGGTAGTTCTATTTGCAGTTTTTTGAGGAACCACCATATTTTCCTCCATAATGGTTGTACTACTTTACAGTCCCACCAACAGTGAATGAGGGTTCCTTTTTCCCCACAGCCTCTCCAACATTTGCTATTACCCGTCTTGTTGATAATAGCTAATCTAACAGGAGTGAGGTGGTATCTCATTGTAGTTTTGATTTGCATTTCTCTAATAACTAATGAAGCTGAGCATCTTTTCATATATCTGTTGGCCATTTGTATCTCTTCCTGGGAGAAGTGTCTGTTCATGTCCTCTTCCCATTTTTTTATTGGATTGTTTGTTTGTTTGTTGTTGAGTTTTATGAGTTCTTTGTAAATTTTGGATATTAGGCCCTTATCTGAGCTGTCGTTTGAAAATATCAGTTCCCATATAGTTGGCTGTCTGTTTATTTTGATATCAGTTTCTCTTGCTGAGCAAAAACTTTTAATTCTGATGTAGTCCCATTCATTTATCTTTGCCTTCACTTCTCTTACCATTGGAGTCAAGTTCATAAAATGTTCCTTAAAACCCAGGTCCATGATTTTAGTACCTATGTCTTCTTCTATGTACTTTATTGTTTCAGGTCTTATATTTAGGTCTTTGATCCATTTTGAATTAATTTTAGTACACGGGGACAGGCTGTAGTCGAGTTTCATTCTTTTGCATGTGGCTTTCCAGTTTTCCCAACACCATTTGTTGAAGAGGCTTTCTTTTCTCCATTGTGTGTTGTTGGCCCCTTTATCAAAGATTATTTGACCATATATATGTGGTTTTATTTCTGGGCTTTCTATTCTGTTCCATTGGTCTGAGTGTCTATTTTTTTGCCAATACCATGCTGTTTTGATTATCGTGGCCCTATAATATAGTTTAAAGTCAGGTATTGTAATGCCCCCAGCTTCATTCTTTTTCCTTAGGATTGTTTTGGCTATTCGGGGTTTTTTATAGTTCCATATAAATCTGATGAATTTTGTTCCATTTCTTTAAAAAATCTCATAGGGATTTTGATGGGAATTGCATTAAATTTGTATATTGCTTTGGGTAATATGGCCATTTTGATTATATTTATTCTTCCTATCCAAGAACAAGGAATATTTTTCCATCTCATTGTATCTTTTTCGATTTCCCTTAACAATGCTTTGTAATTTTCATTATATAGGTCCTTTACGTTCTTTGTTATGTTTATTCCTAGGTATTTTATTTTTTTTGTTGCAATCGTGAAGGGCATTATTTTTTTGAGTTCGTTTTCTAATATTTCATTGTTGGCATATAGAAAGGCTATGGACTTTTGTATGTTAATTTTGTATCCTGCGACCTTACTGTATTGGTTTATTGTTTCTAATAATCTTTTTGTGGAGTCCTTCGGGTTTTCGATGTATAGGATCATATCATCAGCAAAAAGTGATAGCTTTACTTCTTCTTTTCCGATATGGATGCCTTTTATTTCTTTGTCTTGTCTGATTGCTCTGGCCAGAACTTCTAGCACCACGTTGAATAAGAGTGGAGAGAGTGGACAACCCTGTCTTGTTCCTGATTTAAGGTAGAAAGTCCTCAGTTTTATGCCGTTTAATAGGATGTTGGCTGATGGTTTATCATATATGGCCTTTATCATGTTGAGATATTTTCCTTCTATACCCATTTTGTTGAGAGTCTTAAACATAAAATTGTGTTGTATTTTATCAAAAGCCTTTTCTGCATCTATTGATAAGATCATGTGGTTTTTGTTCTTTGTTTTGTTGATATGGTGTATTACATTAACCGTTTTACGTATGTTGAACCATCCTTGAGATTCTGGGATGAATCCCACTTGATCATGATGTATTATTTTTTTAATATGTTGTTGTATTCGGTTTGCCAGTATTTTGTTTAGTATTTTAGCATCTGTATTCATTAGAGATATTGGTCTATAGTTTTCTTTCTTTGTGCCATCCTTGCCAGGTTTTGGTATGAGGGTTATGTTGGCCTCATAAAATGTGTTTGGAAGTATTGCTTCTTCTTCAATTTTTTGGAAGACTTTGAGTAGAATAGGAACCAAGTCTTCTTTGAATGTTTGATAGAATTCACTAGTATAACCATCTGGGCCTGGACTTTTATTTTTGGGGAGATTTTTAATAGTTTTTTCTATTTCCTCCCTGCTGATTGGTCTGTTTAGGCTTTCTGCTTCTTCATGACTCAGTCTAGGAAGGTTGTATTGTTCTAGGAATTTATCCATTTCTTCTAGATTGTTGTATTTGGTGGCATATAATTTTTCATAGTATTCTACAATAATTCTTTGTATTTCTATGATGTCTGTGGTGATCTCTCCTCTTTCATTTTGGATTTTATTTATTTGAGTCCTGTGTCTTTTTTCCTTGGTGAGTCTTGCCAAGGGTTTGTCAATTTTGTTGATCTTTTCAAAGAACCAGCTCCTTGTTTTATTGATTTTTTCTATAGTTTTTCTGTTCTCTATTTCATTTATTTCTGCTCTGATTTTTATTATCTCCTTTCTTCGGCTGGTTTTGGGTTGTCTTTGTTCTTCTTTTTCTAGTTCCTTAAGGTGTGAAGTTAAGTGGTTTACTTCGGCTCTCTCTTGTTTGTTCATATAGGCCTGAAGTGATATGAACTTTCCTCTTATTACTGCTTTTGCTGCATCCCAGAGATTCTGATATGTCGTATTTTCATTTTCATTTGTCTGTATATATCTTTTGATTTCTGCACTTATTTCTTCTTTGACCCATTCATTTTTTAGAAGTATGTTGTTTAGTTTCCACATTTTTGTGAGTTTTTCCCCCTCTTTTTTGCAGTTGAATTCTAGTTTCAAGGCTTTATGATCAGAAAATATGTCTGGTACAATTTTAATTTTTCTAAATTTGCTGATATTGTCTTTGTGGCCCAACATATGGTCAATTCTTGAGAATGTTCCATGTACACTAGAGAAAAATGTATACTCTGTCGCTTTGGGATGAAGTATCCTGTAGATGTCTATTATATCCAGGTGTTCTAGTATTTCGTTTAAGGCCACTATATCTTTATTGATTCTCTGTTTGGATGACCGATCTAGAGCCGTCAGCGGTGTATTGAGGTCTCCAGGTATGATTTTATTTTTGTTAGTTTTTGTTTTAAGGTCAATAAGTAGCTGTCTTATATATTTTGGTGCTCCTTGGTTTGGTGCATATATATTAAGGATTGTTATGTCTTCTTGATTCAACTTCCCCTTAATCATTATGAAATGACCATTTTTGTCTCTGAGTACTTTTTCTGTCTTGTAGTCAGCATTATTAGATATGAGTATTGCTACACCTGCTTTTTTTTGGGTGTTGTTTGCTTGGAGTATTGTTTTCCAGCCTTTCACTTTGAATTTGTTTTTATCCTTGTTGCTTAGATGTGTTTCTTGTAGGCAGCATATAGTTGGATGTTCTTTTTTAATCCATTCTGCTACTCTGTGTCTTTTTATTGGTAAGTTTAATCCATTTACATTTAGTGTAATTATTGACACTTGTGGGTTCCCTACTGCCATTTTATAAATTGCTTTCTGTTAGTTTTGTATCTAGTTTGATTCTTCTCTTTTGTTTTTCTATCATTTGTTTTTGTTTGTTTGTGTTCCATACTTCTTTCCTCTGTTGCTACCTTTTTTAAGTCAAGTGTTTTTGTGGTGGTTTTTTTAAGGGTGGTTACCATTAAGTAATGAAAAGGGTACCTACCATATTCATTGTAGTACCCTATCTTATCAGTATTTCTGCACTTCATCATCCTTTGCTACTGTTAATCTCCATCCTCTCCCCCCTTTTTTTCCTTTGTTGTCACAGTTTAAGTTTGGTTTTATTGTGTTCTTGGTGGAGCTGTTACTTGTGGTGTTGTTTTCTTCTGTTCTTTGAATCTGGTTGGAAAACCCCCCTTAGTATTTCCTGGAGTGGGGGCTTTCTGTTGATAAATTCTCTCATCTTTTCTGTATTTGTGAATGTTTTTATATCTTCTTCATACTTGAAGGATAGCTTTGATGGGTATAGTATTCTTGGCTGAAAGTTCCTCTCTTTCAGGGCTTTCAATATTGGGGTCCACTCTCTTCTAGCTTGTAGAGTTTCTGCTGAGAAATCTGATGATAATCTAATAGGCCTTCCTTTATATGTTGTACTCTTCTTTTCCCTGGCTGCCTTGAGAATTTTTTCTTTGTCATTGGTTTGTGTCATCTTTATTATGATGTGCCTTGGAGTGGGTTTGTTGGGGTTAAGAAAACTTGGTGTTCTGTTTGCTTCTTGAATTTGAGGCTTTAGTTCCTTCCACAGGCTTGGGAAGTTCTCGTCTATTATTTGTTTGAGTATATTCTCCATTCCATTTTCTTTCTCTTCTCCCTCTGATATACCTATTTTTCTTATGTTATTCTTTCTGATGGAGTCAGACAATTCATGTAGGGCTTTCTCATTTTTTATTATTTTTGAGTCTCTTTCTTCTTCTCTCTGTTGTGCCTCAAGTTGTTTGTCTTCTATTTCACTAATCCTATCTTCAATCTGGCCTGTTCTGTTAGCTAAGCTTGTTACCTCGTTTTTCAGCTCATGAATTGAGTTTTTCATTTCTGTTTGATTTGTTTTTATAGTTTCAATTTCCTTGGTAATATATTCTTTGTGTTCATTGAGTTGTTTTCTGATCTCCCTATATTGCCTTTCTGTGTTTTCTTGTATATCTCTGAGTATTTTTAAGATTTCTTGTTTAAATTCTCTGTCATTTAGCTCCAAGGCTTCCAATATGTTAAGTCTTTTCTCCATAGATTTTTCCACATCTATTTGTGTTACCTCTCTTTCTTTTGTATCCATAATATTTGATTTCCTCTTTCTTATCGGCATCTGAGGGTGGTCTTATTGATAGCACGCAGGCGCACTCCCTGGCGGCTTGAATGAGCATCGCTGCGGTAGCTTCCTCCACACCCTCGTCTCTCAGATTCAAGTGATAACAGTCCTTTTGCTTTCAGTTTGTGTGGAACTCCGGAATGCTCCGAGGATAAATTTTTCTGTTTCTAGTTGATAAATTTGTTGTGATTTAGGGGAGAGCTGTCGGACGCGCTTCTCACGGCGCCATTTCCGTGACGTCACCCCCCCAGTTTTTGTTTTAAGGTCAATAAGTACCTGTCTTATATATTTTGGAGCTCCTTGGTTTGGTGCATATATATTAAGAATTGTTATGCCTTCTTGATTCAGCATCCCCTTAATCATTATGAAATGACCATTTTTGTCTCTAAGTACTTTTGCTGTCTTGTAGTCAGCATTATCAGATATCTCTCAGAATTTTAGATCAATTAGATATATTAATAATGCATTTGATAAGCTTGTTTTTAATCAATACAGAAAGAATTTTATATCCTGAATACAATATTTCTTAAATGTTATTAGGACAATTCTGAAAATTGATCAGCCTCAAATAAAAGCTAAAACTTCTAAGATCTTTCATGGTCATAGTTACAAAATAACACAATAAATTAATAATAAAATGTAGGTGTGAGTTTTTGACTATCCAAAGGAAATCAAAACTGAAATATAGACAATTGAAGGCTATGGAAAAAATCAAAACCTGTAAGATGCAATAAAAATTATACTCAGAGGAAAGCCAGTACCTTAAACTATTCTGTTGTTAAAGAAGAAAGGCTGAAAATATATAAGCAACATACTCAAATAAAATGAACTAAAAAAAACAAACAAACTGGGAAGCAATTTTAAAAAGGTGTGATAAAAAAATCAATTTAAATAAAACAAAAATTAATATATTAATTTAAAAAAGAATAAAAGTAGGTATGTTAGTAAAACCACCAGTTTTTTTAAAATAAAGACTATATAAAAACATTGCAAGACTGACCAAAAAGAAAACAAAAGCATACACTATAAGTAACAGTAATTTTCATACTGAAGAGACTTTTCAAGTTGTAAGAAAATAGTACGCACAACTTTATGCCATCAAAAGTTAGTTTACTCTTCGACGTTGTAGCTGTTTACTATTTGGAATCAGTGAAGTTTCGGGAGTACCACCACGGCCATGAACATGTCGGTCTCAAGCGCACTCATGAAACAACCGCCCATTCAGTCCATGGCTGGTGCCATCCCTGTTCGCAATGAGTAAGGTGAGATTTCGATGGAAAAAGTGAAGGTAAAACGTTATGTATCTGGAAAGAGGCCAGACTATGCCCCTATGGAGTCCTCAGATGAGGAAGATGAAGAATTTCAGTTCATTAAGAAAGCCAAAGAACAAGAGAAAGCCAAAGAACAAGAAGCAGAACCTGAGGAACAGGAGGAGGATTCATCTAGCGACCCTCGGCTCTGGCGTTTACAGAACCGTATTAGTGAAGATGTGGAAGAGAGATTGGCTCGACATCGGAAAATAGTGGAACCTGAAGTGGTAGGAGAAAGTGACTCAGAAGTAGAAGGAGATGCTTGGCGCGTGGAACGAGAAGACAGCAGTGAAGAAGAAGAGGAAGAAATCGATGATGAGGAAATAGAGCGGCGGCGTGGCATGCGTCAGCGAGCACGGGAGAGAAAAAATGAAGAGATAGAAGTCATGGATATGGAAGATGAAGGACGCTCTGGGGAGGAGTCAGAATCAGAGTCCGAGTATGAAGAGTACACAGGCAGTGAAGATGAGATGGAGCCTCGTCTTAAGCCAGTCTTCATTCGAAAGAAGGATCGAGTAACAGTTCAAGAACGTGAAGCTGAATCATTGAAACAGAAGGAGCTGGAGCAGGAGGCAAAACGCATGGCTGCGGAGAGGCGCAAGTACACACTCAAGATTGTAGAAGAGGAGACCAAGAAAGAGCTGGAGGAAAACAAGCGATCCCTGGCTGCACTGGCCGCACTGAATACTGATGATGAAAATGGTGAGGGGGAATATGAGGCATGGAAAGTTCGAGAGCTAAAGAGAATCAAGAGAGACAGAGAAGACAGAGAAGCGCTTGAGAAGGAGAAGGCAGAAATCGAACGTATGCGAAACCTAACTGAGGAAGAGAGGTGAGCTGAGCTTCGGGCAAATGGCAAAGTTATTACCAACAAAGCTGTGAAGGGCAAATAGAAGTTCTTACAGAAGTATTATAACCGGGGTGCCTTCTTCATGGATAAGGATGAAGAAGTATACAAGAGAGATTTCAGTGCACCTACCCTGGAGGATCATTTCAACAAAACCATTCTTCCCAAAGTCATGCAGGTCAAGAACTTTGGGCGCTCTGGTCGTACCAAATACACCCACCTTGTGGATCAGGACACCACCTCCTTTGACTCAACATGGGGTCAAGAGAGTGCCCAGAACACGAAGTTCTTTAAACAAAAGGCAGCTGGGGTACAAGATGTATTTGAACGGCCATCTGCCAAGAAGCGGAAAACTACTTAAAGTTCAACTACTAATTCTTCCAGTTAGGGGACACAAGGGGATGTCTCAGTGGCTAGCCCTTGATTTTTTTATTCACATGACCCATGTATCCTGTCTATTGGACTGCCAACTGTAACACTTGGGGAACCCAATTTTGGAAGGTGCTTTGTGAGGTTGGGACTCATGCTGATAAACCCACAGAAAAGCACTTTGAATCTAGGTAATTGAGAGAATATTTGTCCTATTTTGTTGTTGTTATTAATTGATACTAGAGAGAGGAAGGGAGAGGCAGAGACATTGATATCAACTTCCAGGTAGGACTATCTTCACTTCAAACTATTTCTGAGAAATCTTAGGTTTCATCATTTCTCTAGTTTCCCAAATTCACTTGGGACTATTCAGTTTCTTTTTCCAGCCCCTTAGCTTGTGTCAGAAACACAGGCATGTAAGTGTACAATACATTACTTCTACTGTATAGAAATATACACTCATAAAACCTGTTTCTCATTTAAAAAAAAAAAGTTAGTTTAAATGATCCATTTTCTGGGAAAGCATAAATTTGCAAAATTCTATCAAAAACAACAAACCGGTGGTGGGATTCAGTCGGTTTGCACCAGTTTGGCAGAACCAATACCTAATTTTTTGTTGAGTTCATCAAACCACTTGTTAAAATCACACTTGTAATCAGAGTTCTTTCTAAGTTGAGCTCCAGGGGAGCCACTGTATAAGGAAATCACAAGGTTACATTCCTTACTCTATTTCAATGTTCATCTGCACAATACTATATTCTAAGTGCCGATACTAATGTTTTTTTCCATCCATAGGTGAAAAAAAAATTGCAAGTGAGGATGCCAATAAAGAAGCAATACAGAAATATATTTTTTAATTTTATTTAGAAAATTAACTTTAACAGGGTTACATTGATCAAAAAGAGTATATAGGTTTCATGTGAACATTTCTATACCATTTCAACTGTTGACTATGTTGTATACCCATCACACAAATTCAAATCATTTTTCTTTATTTTATATTGTCCCTCTTTATTTTTTTGTGACAGAGACAGAGAAGGACAGAGAGAGGGAAAAATAGGGGCAGACAGACAGGAAGGGAGAGAGATGAGAGGCATCAGTTCTTTATTGCAGCATTTTAGTTGTTCATTGATTCCCTTCTCATATGTGCCTTGACCTGGAGGGGGGGCTACAGCAAAGCAACTGACCCCTTGCTCAAGCCAGTGACCGTGGGCCCAAGATGGCAAGCCTTGCTCAAACCAGATGAGCTTATGCTCAAGCTGGTGACCTTAGATTTTTGAACCTGAGTCCTTTGTTTTCCAGTCTGATGCTTTGTCTATGGCACCACTGCCAGGTCAGACACATTTGTCCCTCTTTAAAACCTGCCTCCACCCCACCCCTCCTCCTATTCTCTCAAGTTCTTATCCCCCTCCCTTACATTTTCTTCCCCCTGGTCACCACTTCACTTTTTAAATCTTTTTTTTTTATTAATTTTAATGCAGTGACATTAAAAAATCAGGGTACATATGTTCCGAGAAAACATCTCCAGATTATTTTGACATTTGATTATGTTGCATACCCCTCACCCAAAGTCAAATTGTCTTCCATCACCTTCTATCTGGTTTTCTTTGTGCGCCTACCCTCCCCCACTCCCTCTCTCTTCTTCCTCGCCCCCTCCCCATCCCCACCCCATCCCCTGTTACCATCACATTCTTGTCTATGTCTCTGAGTCTCATTTTTATGTCCCATCTATGTATGGGTTTATATAGTTCTTAGTTTTTTCTGATTTACTTATTTCACTCCATATAATGTTATAAAGGTTCATCCATGTTATTGTAAATGACAATAAAAACAGAATAAAAAGACAAACTACACAATGGGAGAACATATTTGACTGTATGTCTGATAAGGGGTTAATAACCAAAATTTATAAAGAACTTGTAAATTTCAACACCAGAAAGACAAACAATCCAATCAAAAAATGGGCAAAAGAAATAAATAGACACTTCTCCAAAAAGGACCGCTTCACTTTTATCTATGACCATGAGTCTCAGTTTTATATCCCACCTATGTGTAGAATCATACAATTCTAAACTGTTTCTTATTTACTTATTTCACTCAGTATAATGTCCTCAAGTTCCATCCACGTTGTTGTAATTGTCACTATGTCATCATATTTATGGCTGAGTAGTATTTCATTGTATATATGTAGTATCTTTCCTTTATCCAATCCTCTAAATAGGGACACTTTCTTTGTTTCCAAGTGATGGCCACTGTGAATAATACTGCTAAAAACATGAGGATGTATGTGTATTTAGGTACCAAGGTTTTCCAGGTTTTGGAATAGATACCAAGTAGAAAATTTGCTGGGTCATATGGTATTTCTATTCGTATTTTTTTGAGGAAACACCATACATTCTTCCAAAATAGTTGTACTAATTTTTATTCCCACCAGCAGTGAATGAGTGTTTCTTTTTCTCCACAACCTCTCCAACACTTGTTATTACCTGTCTTGTTGACAGTAGCCAACTAACAGCTGTGAGGTGGTATGTCATTGTAGTTTTGATTCGGATTTCTCAAATAGCTAGGGAAGATAAGCATCTTTTCATAACCTGTTGGCCATTTGCATGTTCTCCTGGGATAAGTGTCTGTTCAGAATCTCTCACCATTTTTTAATTGAATTGTTTCCTTGTTTGTTGCTGAGTTTTGTGAGTTCTTTATATATTTTGGATACTATCCCCTTATCAGAATTATTGTTTGTAAATATCTCCCATTTGGTTGGTTGCCTTTTCATTTTGCTGTCAGTTTCTTCAGTTATGAAGAAACTTTTTAGTTTAATTAAGTTGCATTCATTTACTTTTGCTTTTACTGCCTTTGCCTTTCAGTTCAAATTCAAAGATTGTTCTTTGTGGCCAAGGTTCTTGACCTTAGTACATATGATTTCATCAATGTAATTTATAGTTTGAGGTCTTATATTTAGGTATTTGATCCATTTTGAATTAATTTTTGTGCAGGAGGAACAAATTGTAGTCGTTTCATTCTTTTGCATGTGTTTTTTCAATTATCCATGCACCATTTATTGAAGAGGTTGTTTTTTTCCCTCTATTGTGTGTTTATCACTCATTTGTGAAAAATTATTTGTCCATATATATGTGCTTTTATTTCTGGGCTCTCAATTCACTTCCAGTGGTCTGTATGACTGTTTTTCAGCTAATACCGTGGTGTTTTAATGAATGTGCTCTGTAGTACAATTTGAAGTCAAATAGTATGCTCTCTCCAGCTTCATTCTTTTTCCTAGGAATTGCTTTGGTTATTTGGGGTTTTGAATGGTTTCATACAAACCTGACAATTTTTTGTTCTATTTTTTTAAAAAATGACATTAGGATTTTGATAGGGATTGCATTAAATTTGTATATTGCTTTGAGTAATATGGTCACTTTAACTATGTTGATTCTTCCAATCCATGAACATGGAATATATTTTCATTTCATTGTCTTTTTCTCAATTTCTTTTAATAATGTTTTGTAGTTTTCAGAATATAGGTCATTCACATCCTTTGTTAAGTTTAGTCCTACGTACTTTATGTTTTTGTTGCAGTTGTAAAACACGTTTTTTTTAGTCCATTTTCTGAAGTTTTATTGTTGGCATAAAAAATCAGTAAACCTTTGTATATTGATTTTTCATCCTGAGAATTTACTATATTGGTTTATTGTTTCTAATAGTTTTTTGGTGGAGTCTTTGGGTGGTTTTCTACATACAGAATTACATCCTCTACAAAAGTGATACCTTTACTTCTTCTTTCCCAATATGACTGTCTTAAATTTCTTTCTCTTCCCTGATCGCTCTGGATAAAACTTCCAGAACTATATTCAATAAGAGTGGTGAGAGTGGGTATCTTTAGCTCTTTCTTGATTATGGAGGAAAAGCCTTCATTTTTTCACCATCTAGTATGATATTAGCTGATGATTTGTCATATATGGCTTTCATTACATTGAGGTACTTTCCTTCTATTCTGAATTTATTCAGTGTTTTAAACATAAAGTGATGTTGTATCTTATCAAATACTTTTTCCGCATCTATTAATAAGATCATTTGGTATTTGTTTGTTTTTTTGATGTGGTGTATTACATTGATTAATTTTTTATGTTGAATCATTCTTATGTTTCTAGAATGAATCCTTCTTGATTGTGATGTATTATTTTTTTCATGTTTTGTTGTATTTGGTTTGCTAGTATTTTGCTTAGGATTTTTGCATCTGTATTCATTAGAGATATTTGTCTGTAGTTTCTTTTTTTGTGTTGTCTTTGCCAGGATTTTTTATGAGGGTTATGTTGGCCTCATAAAATTTGGTGAGGAGTAATGCTTCTTCTATTTTTTGCAAAGACTTAGAAAAAGATAGGTGCCAAATCTTTGAATGCTTGGTAGAATTCACTAGCATATCCAACTGGTCCTAGACTTTTGTTTTTATGAAGGATTTTGATAGTTGTTTCTATTTCCTCCATGCTTCTGGTCTATTTAGGTTTTACACTTCATGATTCAGTTCAGGAAGATTGTATTGTTCTAGGAATTTATCCATTTCTTCTATGTTGTTGAATTTGGTGGCATATAATTTTCATATATTTTATTATGACCTTTTGTATATCTATGACATCTGTGGTAATTTTTATTCTTTTATTTCAGATTTTGTTTATATGAGTCCCTTAGTCTAGCCAGTGGTTTGACAATTTTATTGTTTTTTTAAAAGAACCAGTTCTTTTTACATTAATTTTTTCTATAATTTTTTTTCTAACCTATTTCATTTACTTCTGCTCTACTTTTTACTATTTCCTTTCTTCTGCTGACTTTGGGTTGCTTTTGTTCTTTTTCTAGTTCCTTAAGGTGTGTTGTTAGGTTGTTTACTTGGGATCTCTCTTGTTTCTTGATATAAGCCTGTAATGATATTAACTTTCCTCTTATTACTGCTTTCACTGCATCCCAGAATTTTTAATATGTCATGTTGTCATTTTCATTTGTCTGTATGTTTTTTGACCTCTGTTTTTATTTATTTTTTGAGCCAGTCTTTTTTAAAAAGTATATTGTTTAATTTCCAAATATTTGTGTGTTTTTTTTACATCTTTTTATTAGTTAAATTCTATTTTTAGGCCCCGGCCGGTGGGCTCAGTGGGAGAGCATCGGCCTGGCGTGCAGAAGTCCCGGGTTTGATTCCTGGCCAGGGCACACAGGAGAAGCGCCCATCTGCTTCTCCACCCCTCCCCCTCTCCTTCCTCTCTGTCTCTCTCTTCCCCTCCCACAGCGAGGCTCCATTGGAGCAAAGATGGCCCGGGCACTGGGGATGGCTCCTTGGCCTCTGCCCCAGGTGCTAGAGTGGCTCTGGTTGCAACAGAACGACACCCCAGAGGGGCAGAGCATCGCCCCCTGGTGGGAAGAGGGGCACCCCCTGGTGGGCGTGCTGGGTGGATCCCGGTCGGGTGCATGCTGGAGTCTGTCTGATTGTCTCTACCCGTTTCTAGCTTCAGAAAAATACAAAAAAAATTCTATTTTTAAAGCCTTATAATCAGAAAATGTGTTTGGTACAATTTTAATCTTCCTGAATTTGTTGATGTTAGTTTTGTGCCTCCACATACAGTCTATTCTTGAGATTGTGCCATGCACACTGGAGAAGAACATATAATCCAATGTTTTGGGATGAAATGTACTATAAATGTCTATTGTATCCATTTGGTCCAGAGTGTCATTTAAGGCTATTTCTCTATTCATTTTCTCTTTGGATGATCTATCTAAAGGAGCCAATGATGTGTTGAAATCTCCAAGTATGATTGTGATTTTTCTGCTTCTATTTTAAATCAATTAGTACATGTCTTATATATTTTGGTGCTCCCTGGTTTAGTGAATACATACTAAGAACTGTTATGTCTTCTTAATACAATCTTTCCTTTATCATTATGAAATACTCATCTTTTTTTTTTTTTTTTTGGTTACCTTTGCTTTTTGAAGTCAGCAATGTCAAATATGAGTATGGCTACACCTGCTTTTTTTTTTTTTACAGGGACAGAGAGAGAGTCAGAGAGAGGGATAGATAGGGACAGACAGACAGAAACTGAGAGAGATGAGAAGCATCAATTATCAGTTTTTTGTTGTGACACCTTAGTTGTTCATTGATTGCCTTCTCATATGTGCCTTGACTGTGGGCCTTCAGCAGACCAAGTAACCCCTTGCTTGAGCCAGCTGGTGAGCTTTTTGCTCAAGCCAGATGAGCCTGCGCTCAAGCTGGCGACCTCGGGGTCTCGAACCTAGGTCCTTCCTCATCCCAGTCTGATGCTCTATCCACTGCACCACCGCCTGATCAGGCTGTGCCTCTTTATTGATGAGTTCACTCCATTTATATTTAAGGTAACTATTGACACTTGAAGATTTTCTATAGCCATTTTATGTTTTGTTTTTTGGCAGTTCTGTGTCTTGTTTGGTTGTTCTCTTTTTTGCTTCTGTCAGTTGTTTTTGTTTAGTCATACAGTATTCCATAGTTCTTTCTTTTCTTTCTTCTTTTTTCAGCTTAGTGTGTCAATAATGGCTTTTTCATGGGTGGTTAACATTAGGTTAAGAAAAAATTGTTCATATATATACAAGAGTGGTTTTTTCCTATGAGTGCTTCTACACTCCATCCTCTTTTGCTACTGCAGATCTTTATTCTCTTCCCTTTATTTGTATGACAGAGACAGAGAGAGAAACAGAGATAGAGACAGATACAAACAGACAGAAAGAGAGAGATGAGGAGCATCAATTCTTTGTTGTTACATTTTATTATTCATTGATTGCTTTCCCACATGTGCCTTGACCAGCGGGCTACAGCAGACTGTATGAACCCGTGCTCAAGCAAGCAACCTTGGGTTCTAGCTGCTGATCTGTGCTCAAACCAGATGAGACCAAGCTCAAGCCTGTGAACTTGGGGTTTGAAGCCTGGGTCCTCTGCATCCAGTACAATGCTCTATCCAGTGCACCACCACCTGGTCAAGCTATCTTCTTCCCTTTTATTTTATTGTTGTCCAGGATTATTCTTGTTTTTATTGTGACTTTGTTGAAGCTTTTACTTGTAGTTTTAATTTCCTTTGTTCTTTTTCTTTAAATTTTTTATTAATTTTATTTATTGTGTTTACATGGATTCAAGTGTTCCACTGACTATAACACCCTCACCTCTGACCCCAGTGTTCCTATTTATACTCCTTTTTCTCCCTGCCTGTAACTCCCTCCCAAATTTCCTCTGGGAAATGCTGTCTCGTTATCTGTATCTCTGTGTTATATATATATAATTTCACTAATCCCTTTACTTTCTCTGATCCCATTCTCTCATCACTCTTCCCTCTGACAGCTGTTCCTCTGCTCCCTGTGTCCCCGCCCCTGTCTAATTCCATTCTTCAGTTTACTTTGTTTCTTAGATTCCACATATAAGTGAGATTATATGATATTTGTCTTTCTTTATTTGGCTTATATCACTTAGCATAATAATCTCCAGGTCCATCCAATATGTCACAAAAGGTAAGGTTTCCTTCTCTTTCATGGTCACATTGTGTATATGTACCAATGCATTTTAATCCACTCACCCACTGATGGATTCTTGGGCTGTTTCCAGATATTGGCTAATGCAAACAATGCTCCAATAAAGATGGGAAAGCATATCTCCTTTTGAATCAGTGATTTTGTATACTTAGGATATATTCCTAAAAAGTGGGATAGCTGGCTCAAAAGGCAGTTCCATTCTAATTTTTTTGAGGAAATTCCATATTGTTATCCACCATGACTGCACAAGTCTGCATTCTCACTAGCAGTGCAGAAGGGTTTCCATTATTCTAGACCCTCGCCAGCACTTATTATGTGTTGATTTGTTAATGAGCACCATTCTGACAAATGTGAGGTGATATCTCACTGTGGTTTTAATTTGCATTTCTCTGATTATTAGTGAAGTTGAACATTTTTTAATATGTCTATTGGCCATCTGTACGTCCTCTTTAGGAAAGTGTTTATTTAGTTCTATTGCCCATTTATTTTATTTTATTATTATTCTCTTTGTGACAGAGACAGAGATAGACAGAGAAAGGGATAGGTAAGGATAGACAGACTGGAAGGGAGAGAGATGAGAAACATCAATTCTTCATTTCTATACCTTAGTTTCTTATTGATTGCTTTCTCATATATTCTTTGACTAGGAGGGTGCAGCAGACCAAATGACCCCTTGCTCAAGCCAACAACCTTGGGCTCAAGCTGATGAGCCTTGCTCAAAACCAGATGAGCCTGCATTCAAGCTGACAACCTCTGGGCTTCAAATCTAAGTTCTCCGCATCCCAGTCCAATGCTCTATCCACTGCGCCACCCCCTGGTTAGAATCTTCTGCAAAATTTTTAATTGAATTGTTTACCTTCTTGATGTTGAGTTTTAGAAGATTTTTATTAATTTTGTTTACTAACCCCTAATCATATGTATTGGCAAATATGTTCTCCCATTGTGTGAGTTGCCTTTTTATTTGTTCTTGGTGTCTTTGCTGTGCAAAACCTTTTCAGTTTGATATAGTCCCATTTGTTTATTTTGATCTTTATTTCCCTTGCCCATGGAGATAAATTAGCAAAAATATTGCTATGAGAGATATCAGAGAGTTGACTGCCTATGTTTTCTTATAAGAGGTATATGGTTTCACAACTTACATATAAGTCTTTTATCTATTTTGAGGTTATTTTTCTGAATGGTTTTAGTTGGTGGTCTAGTTTTATTTTTTTGCATGTACCTGTCCAATTTACCCAACACCATTTATTAAAGAAACTGTCTTTACTCCATTTTATGATATTACCTTCTTTGTCAAATATCAATTGTGAGTTTAGTTCTGGGTTCTCAGTTCTGTTCCATTGATCTATATGTCTGTTCTTATGCCAGTACCAAGCTGAATGATTACATTGGCCTTGTAGTATAACTTGATATCAGGAAGTGAGATTCCACTCACTTGATTCTTCATTTTCTAGATTGTTGAGGCTATTCATGTTCTTTTTTGGTTCCATATAAATTTTTGGAATATTTGTTTTATATCTTTGAATTATGCCCTTGGTATTTTCATAAGAAGTGCATTGAATTTGTAGATTGCTTTGTGTAATATAAACATTTTAATAATATTTATTGTTCCTTTCTATGAACACAGTATATGCTTCCATTTGTTTATATCTTCCTTGATTTATTTTTTCAATATTTTATAATTTTTTGAGTACAAGTCTTGTATCTTCTTAATTAAATTTACTCATAGGTACTTTACTTTTTTGTTGGAATTGCAATAGTGAAGGAGATTGTATTTTATTTTCTTTCAGATGGTTTATTGTTGGTGTATAAAAATGTCACTGATTTCTACATATTAATTTTATATTCTGGCACCTTGCCAAATTCATTTATCAGGTCTAGTAGTTTTTTGACTGAGACTTTAGGGTTTTCTATGTACAATATTATGTCATCAGCATGTAATGATAGTTTTTCTTCTTCTTTTCAAATCTGAATGCCTTTTATTTATTTTTTCTTTTCTGATTGCTGTGGCTAGGACTTCTAGAACTATATTGAATAAGAGTGGTGAAAGGTGCCACCCCTGCCTTGTTCCTGATCTTAAGGGGATTGCTTTTCATTTTTGTCCATTGAGTATGATGTTGGCTGTAGGTTTGTCATAGATGACCTTTATTATGTTGTATGTTCCCTGTATTCTCATTTTGCTGAGAGTTTTTATCATAAATAGGTAGTGGATTTTATCAAATGCTTTTTCTGCATCTATTGATACAGGCATGTGACATCTATCCTTCCTTTTGATTGTGTGTTGAATTATATTTATTGACTTGCAAATATTGTACCAGCCTTGCCTCTCAGGAATAAATTCCAATTAATCATAATGTATGATTTCTTTAATATATTACTGGAACATGTTTACTAATATTTTTTTAGAATTTTAGCATCTAAGTTTATTAGCAATATTGGTCTATAGTTTTTGTTTGTTTGTTTGTTGTTGTTGTTGTTTTTGTAATGTCTTTACCTGGTTTTGGAATATGGATAATGCTTGCTTCATAAAAGGACCTTGGAAGTCTTCCCTCCTCTTGAGTCTTTTGAAATAACTTGAACAGGATAGGTGTTAGTTTTCCTTAGAATGTTTGGTAAAATTCGCCTCTGAAGTCACCTGGTCCAGAACTTTTGTTTGCTGAAAGTATTTTGATAATTGTTTCAATTTTATTTTTTGTAATAAATCTGTTTAGGTTTTCTTACTCTTCCAGATTGAGTTTAGAAAGATTGTATGTTTCTAAGAATTTATCCATTTCACTTAGGTTGTTCAATATTTTGGTATTTGCTTCTTTGATTTCTTTTGTTCTTTCAGTCAAATAATTCCCTTGAGTATTTCCTGCATTTGAAGATTTGTGGTGATAATTTTTCTCAGCTTCTTTATGTCTGTAATTTTTTTTCTCCTTCATATTTGAAGGATAACTTTGAAAGATATACTATTCTTGGCTGGTAATTCCTCTCTTTCAGTACTTTGAATATTTGGGTCCACTCTCTTCTGGGTTGTAGAATTTCTGCTGAGAAATCTGATGATAGCCTAATGTGCTTTCCTTTATATGTTATTGTCTTTTTTTTCCTTCACTGCCTTAAAAATTCTTTCTTTTTAATCGATGTTTGACAATTTTATTATGATATGCCTTGGGGTAGGTCTGTTTAAATTGCAGTAATTCACCATTCTGTTTGTTTCTTGGATTCAAGACTCTAACTCTTTCCATAGGTTTGGGAAATTCTCATCAATTTTTTGTTTGAAGAGGCTCTCCATTCCCTTCACCCTCTTTTCTTCTTCTTATATACACATTATTCTTATATTGCTGTTTTGATGAGTAAGACAATTCTTGTATAGCACTATCTGTTTTTATTTCCTACTTCTCTATCTTTTTCTTTCTGTAGCATCTCTAGTGGCCTTTCTTCAATGTCACTGATTCATTCCTCAATCTGACTTATTCTATTAGCTAAACTTACTACCTCAGTCTTCAATTTAAATATTGATTTCTTCATGTCTGTTTTTCAAGTTTCAATACCCTTGATGAGGTATTTGTTTTGTTCATTACTTTTATTTCTGAGCTCATTAAGTTTCTTATTTTTGTCTTCTGTCATTGTAGTACTCCAGCCCACTGGGAACTACCAGTGTTACATGGAAGAAACTTACTCAACACACAAACTTCTTTCAAGCAAAACAGAGGGGGAAGCTTGTCAAGGGAAGCAAAGAAGACCTCCTTAATTTCTTACCTCTTTAGCTTTTTATCAGAAGCAGAACAGAGGAAATGAGATTATAAGGGAGGGATGCCAGGTGGTAATAACAGGAAAGAAGAACTAATGACCATTTTGCTGACATGAATAAAGGCTAATTTGATCAGTACATTATTGTTCTTTTGCTAATTAAAAACACAAAGGAAGGAGCAATCTAGAAACTTTAGGCTAATTGTCTAAAGCTCATTCTCATGCACTCCTTTGTGTCTGCACAAAGGACATTCATACATTCTCTTGGTGTTTGCATCCAAGAGACATTGATTCAGGGCTTTTAACTAAAGTTTCCTAATCTAAGTCATAGAAGGTTCAAAGTTAAATGGGTGATTCCCTACATTTCCCCCTTTTTTGTTTTAATAAAGATTAACTGAGAGGAAAATTGTTAGATGGTTATAGTGGAAAGTAAAAAGTAAGCATAGAAACACTATTTTAGGGGCTTAGATGTGTTTCTGTATTTTGTAAAAGTTTTTTAGCACACCTGGTTAAATGTTTCAAAGTGTCCCAGGTGATGTCAGATGCTCCCAGAGTGTTTGGGAGTGAGTTAGGAGGGTCCTTCTTTCTGGGTTCATTTCTAAAGATGTATATATTATTGGCTCCTGGATCTATGAAACTTGGTTGCTTTCTAGGGGCTGATGCTAATTCATGATGAGGTTTTACATTTCTCTTTCCTCACTGGTATTCAAAGAGGACCTGTTGATGACAAAATTGAAACATACCCTCGCCCTCAGTTAGTAATTTGATTGAATTTTGTCACACATGTCCAGCTAATACATCCCAGTACAACAAAAGAGGCTTAGGCCATTGCTCAGCTGGTATAAAATGCCTCTCACCTGCAGTAAGTCTGTAGGAAAAAATGTTGAAAAAATTAAGAGTAAAACAAGTCTTACATAATTGTTCTTGTGGGGTGAGACTCTCCTCCTGACTCCTTTTGTTGTTTTTTTTTTTGTTGTTGTTGTTAAGATACGTTTTTAAGGTGCAGTGAGCAAGCTCAATACAAGTCTGTACTATTAGATTATAAGGGATACCTGTGACACTTTTAATGTTCCATTTTTTTAAAGTTATTTGAAATGTCTTGGAATTATAGTAAGAATCATTTTCTGTTTTAATCACTTCAGAGCACCCAGGAAAGGAGATGGACTCTGAGAGTTGTGAAATAGCATGACACGCTGCTTCCCCAGTAGCAGGCATAGAGTGGATCATGCCTGAATGGGAATCTATACAAGAAGAGTCCATAACTTTTTCTCCTGCTTGTTTATATTACATGGCTCTAGCAGAGATAGCACTTATCCAGGGAGGGAACCCTTTTGCTTGATTTCAGCAACTAAAATCAAGTTGCTGACTATAACATTTTATAGGTCTATGATGATCTCCATTTTCTTGAATTAAATTTTTATGTAAACTTTATTTTAGGAATAAAAACTTGAAACCTAATTGAGAAAACATCCAATCAAACCCAGATATTCTTTAAGCCACGTTGTTTTTGAAAGATGGCATTCCTCTAAATTTTTGTGGTTCATTAGTAGCCAATGTTTAAATATGAGATATACCAAGTATTTCACTAAAGGTAGAGAATCAGAGCTTGTCTTAGAGCATCAAGTATTTAATCTATGAATTGTATTAGAGTGAAATCTCTGGAAAATTCAGCATTATTCAAATTAGCTTTTAATATCTAAGAGAATAGTTGAGACTCTCAATATATCCTTGAGGCATTACTGTCTAACTAAACTTGTAACCTTCCCAGGTGAAAGCAAAAAGGTATTTTTGACCTTTTATTTTACAGACATGCTCAAACAGGCATTACATGGCTACTATTATTGCAAAATATTGGCAGTCCACATGAATAACTGGTATTAGATTATGTGTATTCAAAACTACAAGATGTCTAAGAATAATCATCTTATTTATAGATTAGATATTTTGTGTAAATCTATTTTACTGGAAAGCTAGAATTACAAAGTCTTGTACATAGAGTCTGGCTTGAGTGCAGACTCACCAACTTAAATAGAGGGATGCTGGATTTAGCTCAAGGTCACTGGCTTTAGCAAGGGGATACTTGCTTTGCTGGACTGCCCCAGTCAAGGCACATATGAGAAAATCAATGACCAAATAAGGTGATGCAACAAATAATTGATTCCTCTCATATCTCTCCCTTCTTGTCTGTCTGTTCTTATCTGATCTTTCACTCTCTCTCTGACTTTCTCTCTGTCTCTGTCAAAATAAATAAATAAATAAGTAAATAAATAAGTAAATAAAATCATTTTTCTTAATTTGTGCAATATTTGATTTACTTTTTCATTTTATTTTTTGTTATTCATTTTAATTTATTGAATTTACATAGATTCTAGTGTCCCCCCAAATGCATCCCCCCTTCTCCATGTTTCCCTCAACATCCCCCATGTGCCCTCCCCCCAATGCCATCTCTTCTTCCCTCCAGGATTTGCTGTCTTGTTTTCTATAACACTGTGTTATGTATATATAATTTCACTAATTTCTTTTTCTTCTCTGATCCCATCCTATCATTCTCTTTCCCTCTCTCTGCTTTTCCTCTGGTCCCTTTGATCCTGCCTCTGTCTCTATTCTGTTCTTCAGTTCACACTGTTCATTAGATTCCTCAATTGAATGAGGTCATATGATACGTTTCTTTCTCTGCCTGGTTTATTTCACTTAACATAATTTACTTTTAAATACATTTTACCCTTCTGGAAGATACGTGGGCAATCATTGGTTTTAAGAAAAATTTACCCTGTTAGGTCAACTAGGGTTAACTTGATTAACAAAATCTCCCCTTAATATTTCCTCATTGGAAATAGACAGCTTTTAATTTAGCAATTGTTGGTTGATTACATATTTCTACCATTTCTACATAAGCTTTACTCTGAAGTAGGATACAACCTAGTTGTGTAGGATTAAGAACATATAAAGTACCCTCAGTATTTACAAAGACCTTAACAATTTCCACTTGTAATGTTAATTTTAATTTCTCCTAAATTTTTAGTCAGGAGAAAGGGAAATTCCCTTTTATACTCCTAGGTACAACTATAAGCTTAATACATAGATATTTTTAAAATCTCATTTTAGCTTCCTATAAATTTTTAACGTGATCTGCCTTTTTATAATAATGAAAACCTACTTGGGTGCTTTATAATCCTTAGCTATATGTTCAGGCTTCCCACAGTTAAAATAGGATGGCCCAGTCATCATTGTTGCAAAAGTTCGAGCTAAGTAAATTTGGTTCTTTGCCTCCTAGAAATCAGTAATATATTATGTGGAATAGGTCAGAATAGCTGTTATCAACTGTTCAAACAGATAAACTTTAAATTTCTTTGTGAACCCAACAACGTTTCAGATAAAATCAGGGAAATTTTTCATTTAGTTTTATTCTATTCTACTTTAAGGATCATAAACAATTGCTGGTTCTTCTCTACCTGAAACCAGCTTTTCCTCAAAGGAAGCTTCCTCAAAGGAATTATTCCTCAAAGGAATAATTTATGGATTATTCTTGTCTGAATTCTTATTCTTATTTTCCCCTAGGTTCAGTAGAGTGTGGTAGTAGACAAGGCAGAGATAAAAAAGAAAGGAAGAAGGGAAAGAGAGGCAGGTTAGCATACATTAATTTCACAGGACTTCATTACTTCAGAGAAAGTCTATAAATTTTTTTTCAAAGAATTTCTGTGCTTCTCCCAAAAGCTTCTATTTCCAATCAATGTCTGCTTTACATTCATTTAATATTAACTTTAGAACTGGCATTTTCTAATGTAGCATGTAGAATAAATCACTTAAGAGGGATCAAAAAGTGTTCACTTTTGACCACTTCAAGCTGAAATTTTTCGATCTTAACAGATACTAGCCAGTTAACCTGCAGGAGGAATACTAGTGAAGGGCTGGTGTCCTTGGGGCTTTTCAGCCTTAAAAGTACAATTTCCACCTGACCATGTGGTGGTGCAGTGGATAGAGCATCAGACTGGGATGTGGAGGACCCAGGTTCGAGACCCCAAGGTAGCCAACATGAGCGCAGGCTCATCTGGTCTGAGCAAAGCTCACCAGCTTGGACCCAAGGTCGCTGGATTGAGCAAGGGGTTACTTGGTCTGCTGAAGGCCCACGGTCAAGGCACATATGAGAAAGCAATCAATGAACAACTAAGGTGTGTTGCAATGAAAAACTGATAATTGATGCTTCTCATCTCTCTCCGTTCATGTCTGTCCCTGTCTATCCCTCTCTCTGACTCTCTCTTTGTCTCTGTAAAAAAAATACTGAGTAAATAAAGAAAACCACATTCAAAACTACAGTTTCCTGTGTTAATTTTAGTTTTCTTTGTATATCTGCAGTCTTAACAAATTTCTAGGGGTATTGTGTATTAGGTTCAAGTGTGCTGCTTGTGGGTTAAGCTTCAAGGGAATTTCACCTCTCAAGTCACCTTAAACTCTCTTACATGTATTGATTTCTCTCCCTAACTAACTAATACAGCTGTGAGGGCTTGGAGCGCTCGGTAACCAGCCTTTATATGTGCATCCCTAGAAGAGTCAATTTTTTAATCACAGTTCAATTTGTAAGTCTCTGTGTGGTGACCTACACATCATGAGGAATGTCCTTTCACCACCTCCAAAGAGATTCTTAGTCACCTAAAAATACCTCAGATTCAGACTGGAAGGAGAAAGTTCCCCTTATTTTTGGAGCTGAACAAGTTCAGGATCTCATTTACCCAGCAAAGGTTTTCTTTGTTCAGACTCGCAGTTACGTAGTTCCAATTGAAAAATGCCAAAATTAAAATACAACCATTCATTATTTATTCCTCTGTTTCACAGACCTGAGTACAGTTTTAAAACCAAACAAGACAATTACCCTACAGAGACATGTTCATGACACATAAATAAATCTGATTAATCCTAATAGCAGAGTTCTTTCGTGGTCAACAACTCCAAAGACAAAGAACACAGAGTACAGCAATCAGCATGGCAAGACTTCACAGAGTACAAACCAAAGAAACAAGCTTAGGCTCCAAAATTCCATTGTATTTAAATTTAGATAAGCACTTCTTACATATTCTTATTTTAAAGCAACAATGCAGGAATGAAACTATTTTATTTAATTCAATATTAGAGCCAGCATTTCCAATATTTTGCATGCAAGAACTTAATTCAGGCCTTAAAGGAGTCACTTTTTGGCTATTTTTTGTTGATGTTATATAGATTTATAAGCATAGGTTAACCAATTATTCAGAATTCACCCTAGGGAGACTGTCTTTAGAAATGGACAGGGTGTTACCATTCTGTTACAATATCAGACAAAAACTAAACAGAAACCAGAATCAGACAAACCAGAGAAGAACTCAGGATTTCAGTGTGCAACCAGACCAGAAAGATGTCTGCCTGATCTCAGGTAAGGTGTTCTGTGACAGAGGCACTGGAGGATTGAACTAGCAAAAATTTCTCAAGTAAATATACATTGAGCACTTGCTTGGGAATTACTATAGTCAGATTCTCCAGGGCCCTCTAGTCTGGGAGTAATTTCAAGGCAAAGAATAATGAAGAAACAAAATGATTGTTCAGAGGGCTGTAGCTAAAACATTTTAAAAATCAGAAAAATTCGGATTGTACAATAACAGGGGAAGCTGTAGAATTAATTGTATCTGAGTGTCCTAACATTAATGCTTTCAGAGACAATTTTCCATTAAATAAGAAGTATGACCCTTCCTGGGTCCTGGGGGGGAAGAAGTGGAAGAGAATAGAAGGAAGTTGAAGGCTCTCTGGGGGAAAGGGAGGAGGAAGACATGCTTTGTCCTCCTTATTGGCCTCCTCAAATTTTATTGTTGCTATAACTGGCAGTTCAGGTTGACTATGCCGAGATTCCTCTTACTTTCTGCCATTTTGTGAGAAGAGAAATAGAAACTTTTAATCCACGTACAGACCACCTTTTCAAAACTTTACCTAATTGCTCCCATAATTCACAATCTAAGATTCCCTCATCAGGGAACCATAGGCAGGGATCTTGTATAGCCAGTAAGAGTTGCTGTAATGTTTTAGGCACTACAGTACACTGGGAAGTGTGGAGCAAGTGTTGTAAATTTATAACGTAAATGTGCTGCTACTTGGTGAGCTCTTGAACAATGTGGAAACCCCTCTATCACTTATGTACATCGATTCCTTCTTCAAGGTGAATAGGGACTGTTCCTTACTAGAATTCCGCCTATAATGTGGCCGCTAAACTTTTCTTCATGCATGGATTCCATACAATGACATCTTGGATCACCACTTGTAGTATTCAAGCCCGCTGGAAACTACCATTGTCACGTGGAAGAAACGTATCAAGACACAAACTTATGTCAAGAGGAAGAGAAGGGGAAGCTTGCCAAAGGAGGCAAAGAAGATCTCCTGAATTTTCTTCTCCCTTAACTTTCATTGATCAAAAGCAGAACAGGAGTAACAAGATTACAAGGGAGGGAGATGGAGTGCTAAGGAGAAAGAATGACTGATGGCCATTTTGATGACATGGAGAAAGGGCTAATTTGGTCAGTACATTCTTTTTCTCTTGCTAATTAAAAATCATAAAGAAAGGGGCAATCTAGAACCTCTAGGCTAATTTTCTAAAGCCCGCTCACATGCATTCTTTTGTGTTTACATAAAGGTCACTCACTAACACAGTTTCCTGCTGTTTTTATCCAAGAGACATTCACTCAGGGCTTTTATCTTAAGTTCCCCAATCCAGGTCAGAGAGGGTTCAAAGTTGGTTCAATGGGTGATTCCCTACATCTCGTCTCATTGAGAATTTTCAGAACTTCAAATTTGAATTCTCTATCATTTAAATCCAAGACTTCCATGTGATTGAGCCTTTTTTCCAGAAATTTTTTCTTTTTGAAATATGTATCTCAGAGATGATGTCAGAGTAATGGTGCAGTAGGAAGCGATACTGATAAACCTCCCCCAAAACTCAACAAGATCTTCAACCAGAAACAGAAAAACCTATCCTTGGAGCCTGCAGATGTTTCGCAATACACTTGAAGGTATAGTCGAGCGAAAAATTGGCAAAATATATAATCAAACCCTGAAGGAAATAGGGAGTAAGAAATTCTCCGCATTCCTCACTAACCTAAATAGGGCCGCTTTCACTGGGAACTGAGAGTATAAAAACTAAGGCAGGCAAAGGGGGTGAATAGATCCAGGCTGCGGCACAAACAGCCAAACCAGGCTGTGGCACGGAGATCCAAGCCAAGGAAAAACTGTTCCTCTGGCAACCCAGGCAATAGAAGCTAACACTCATGCCAAACACAGACAAAGATAGACAAGTGGGGCAGCCATTTTCTCAGATCTCCTGGTCAGTGTGCGGAAATAGTGGGCGAGAGATTCCTTCGAAAGCCCCGAGAGTGGGTGCCCGTGTTATCCCACAGAGTGGCAGAGTAAGAGGCCTTTTTGCGGGCAAAAAGTGGAATCTCTGGGCCACCCCAGTGCCCTGAAAAAGCCGCACATGGGGAGAGAGCGAGAACTAATTCCAACGCTGGAACTTTTCCGTGCGGGTGGGGATTTCACTCAGAGAGTGAGGCAGCCGGCCTGATATCCTGGTATGTGCACACAGATAGTGAGTGAGAGTTTCCTCCAAGCACCCCGGGAGTGGGCACCTGGCCATGTTACTGGACAGAGTAGCAGAGCCAGAGGTCTTTGAGTGGGTGGTAGCCCCGCCTGATTATGCTAGCAGCTCTGATGACTGAGCCTTACCCAGAGCCCTGTGCTGAGTGGGAATAGAGTGGGGAGTGGCCAGCTCTTTGAGCCTCTTATTATCCAGGCAGAGGCAGCAGCAACCCCATAGCTGGATTATCAGGCTACTAATTGAGGAAGGAAAGACTAGGAGAGAGGCTCCAGGAACATGGACTATCTCACTGTCGGAGCCTATAAGTGCTAATGAGCCTCGACTGCCAACGAGACTGAAACACAATACATGACATCGCCATAGAGACTTATCAACTGCAAACCTCTACCTGAGCATGCCAAAAAGGCAGAACCCGGGGTACAGAGTCACCGACCAGGAAGAGAGAGAGAAAAGAAAAAGCAAAAAGATAACCTGTCAAAATCAAGAATAATCTGCAGACTTTATAACCTATCCAATTTTATTATATTTGTTTGTTTGTTTCTCTTATCTTCATTCTTGATTTTTTTTCCTCCTCCAATTTGGTCATTTAACTCTCTGCTGGTCTTACTCTCTTCTGTCCTTGAATTACACTACCCATAAGTGTTACATCTCCCTTTATCTTTTCATTCCTATTCCTTTCTCTCTATGAGGGTTGCACTCCAAATTCCCCCTCTCTCTCTCTCTTCTCTTTTTTCTTTTTTCTTCTTTTAGCGGTTCCCTCTTTTTTTCTCTCTCTCTTTTTTTATTTCCCCTCTGTATTAGTTTCTTCCTTTCTCCTTTACATCTCCTCTCATTCAAACCTCAATAACGAACAAATTATCATATCTGGGACTCTAACTTATGTTTGTAGCATTTTGGGGGGTTTTCACTTGACCTTTTTAACTCACTAGCAGTGCTCCCATCCCTGGTTCTCCATTTTATCTAGTTATTCTTCCACTAAATACAATAGTAATTTTTTAATTTGTCCCCCCATTTTCCTGTTTACCTCTTAATCCTCTCATCATAACTCTTAGTCAACCAACACCAAAAAGCAAATCATTTTATTCTTGACCCAAATTTTTTCCATATTTGCTTTTTGTGGGTCCACAGCCCCTGTTACCTGTTTTTTTTTTTGCCCCTTTATTACTACTTCCCAATTCAGGCACTCCATTACAGGCATTGTTTGTTCTATTTAGTACAATATATTTCACAGTGCACCACAAGATTTTCTCAAGAAAATAGGAGAAGAGAGGACAAAAAAAAGGAGGGGGGAAATAATTTCCTTTTTTAAATTTTAATTTAATTTAATTGTTTTTATTTCACTATTAATTTTTTTAAAAAAACAACTCTTCAATTTTTTATTTTTTAACCTTTTATTCTTTATTAAATTTCATTAATAATATCAACAAAACCACCTTCAGATGCCATTAAAAAAGAGAAAATCGAATATCATGAATACAAAAGAAAGAGAGGTAACACAGCTAGATGAGGGAAAATCTATGTACAAAAAATTTAATATATTGGAAACCTTGGAGCTAAATGACAGAGAATTTAAGATAGAAATCCTAAAAGTCCTCCGAGATATACAAGAAAACACAGAAAGGCAATTTAGGAAGCTCAGAAAACACCTAACGAACACAAAGTATATATTTCCAAGGAAATTGAAACGATAAAAACAAATCAAACAGAAATGAAAAATTCAATTCACGAGCTGAAAAATGAGGTAATAAGCTTAGCTAATAGAACAGGCCAGAAAGAAGAGAGAATTAGTGAAATAGAAGACAAGCAACTTGAGGCACAACAGAGAGAAAAAGAAAGAGACTCAAAAATTAGAAAAAATGAGAAAGCCCTACAAGAATTATCTGACTCCATCAAAAAGAATAACATAAGAATAATAGGTATATCAGAGGGAGAAGAGAGAGAAAATGGAATGGAGAACATACTCAAACAAATAATAGCTGAGAATTTCCCAAGCCTGTGGAAAGAACTAAAGCCTCAAATTCAAGAAGCAAAGAGAACTCCAAGTTACCTTAACCCCAACAAACCTACTCCAAGGCACATCATAATGACATTGGCACAAACCAACGGCAAAGAAAAAATTCTCAAGGCAGCCAAGGAAAAGAAGAATACAACATATAAAGGAAGGCCCATTAGATTATTATCAGATTTCTCAGCAGAATCTCTACAAGCTAGAAGAAAGTGGACCTCAATATTTAAAGTCCTGAAAGAGAGAAACTTTCAGCCACGAATACTATACCCATCAAAGCTGTCCTTTAAATATGAAGGAGAAATAAAAACATTCACAGATACAGAAAAGATGAGGGAATTTATCATCACAAAACACCCACTCCAGAAATTACTAAAGGGGGTTCTCCAATCAGATACAAAGAACAAAAAAAAAAAACAAAGCCACAAGTAAAAGTTCCAAGAAGACCACAATAAAACCAAATCTAAACTGTGACAACAACAAAAAGAAAGGGGAGGAGAGGATGGAGATTAACAGTAGCAAAGGACGATGGAGTGCAAAAGTACTCACAAAATAGTGCACTACAACAAATAGGGTAGGAACCCTTTTCATTAATTAAGGTAACCACCATTGAAAAAACCACCACAGAAGCACATGAGATAAAAAACATAGCAACAGAGGAAAGATGTATGGAACACAACCAAATAAAAACAAAAGATAGAAAAATGAAAGAGAAGGATCAAACAAGACACAAAACTAACAGCAAGCAATCTGTAAAATGGCAATAGGGAACTCACAAGTGTCAATAATTACACTAAATGTAAACGGATTAAACTCACCAATAAAAAGGCACAGAGTAGCAGAATGGATTAAAAAAGAAAATACAACTGTATGCTGCCTACAAGAAACTCATCTAAGTAACAAGGATAAAAACAAATTCAAAGTGAAAGGCTGGAAAACAATACTCCAAGCAAATAACATCCAAAAAAAGCAGGCATAGCAATACTCATATCTGATAATGCTGACTACAAGACAGCAAAAGTATTAAGAGACAAAAATGGCCATTTCATAATGGCTAAGGGGACACTGAATCAAGAAGACATAACAATTCTTAATATATATGCACCAAACCAAGGAGCACCAAAATATATAAGACAGCTACTTATTGATCTTAAAACAAAAACTGACAAAAATACAATCATACTTGGAGACCTCAATACACTGCTGACGGCTCTAGATTGGTCATCCAAACAGAGAATCAACAAAGATATATTGGCCTTAAACAAAACAATAGAGCACCGGGATATGATAAACATTTACAGGACATTACATCCCAAAGTGACTGAGTATACATTTTTCTCCAGTGTACTTGGATCATTCTCAAGAATTGACCATATGTTGGGCCACAAAAACAACATCAGCAAATTCAGAAAAATCGAAGTTGTACCAAGCATAATTTCTGATCATAAAGCCTTGACACTAGAATTCAACTGCAAAAAAGAGGAAAAAAATCCCACAAAAATGTGGAAACTAAACAACATACTTTTAAAACATGAATGGGTCAAAGAAGAAATAAGTGCAGAGATCAAAAGATATATACAGACTAATGAAAATGAAAATACGACATATCAGATCTATGGGATGCAGCAAAAGCAGTGATAAGAGGGGGAAGTTCTTATCACTTCGGGCATATATGAACAAACAAGAGAGAGCCCAAGTGAACCACTTAACTTCACACCTTAAGGAACTAGAAAAAGAAGAACAAAGACAACCCAAAACCAGCCAAAGAAAGGAGATAATAAAAATCAGAGCAGAAATAGAGAACAGAAAAACTATTGAAAAAATTAATAGAACAAGGTGCTGGTTCTTTGAAAATATCAACAAAATTGGCAAACCCTTGGCAAGGCTTACCAAGAAAAAAAGAGAAAGAACTCATATAAACAAAATCCAAAATGAAAGAGGAGAAATCACCACGGACACTGTAGATATACAAAAAATTATTGTAGAATACTATGAAAAACTTTATGCCACTAAATTCAACAATCTAGAAGAAATGGATAAATTCCTAGATCAATACAACCTTCCTAGACTGAGTCAAGAAGAAGCAGAAAGCCTAAACAGACCTATTAGTACAGAAGAAATAGAAAAAACCATTAAAACCTCCCCAAAAATAAAATTCCAGGCCCTGACGGCTATACCAGTGAATTTTATCAAACTTTCAAAGACTTGGTTTCTATTCTACTCAAAGTCTTCCAAAAAATTGAAGAAGAAGCAATACTTCCAAACACATTTTATGAGGCCAACATAACCCTCATACCAAAACCAGGCAAGGATGTCACAAGTAAAGAAAACTACAGACCAATATCTCTAATGAATACAGGTACTAAAATACTAAACAAAATACTAGCAAATCGAATACAACAACATATTAAAAAAAATAATACATCATGATCAAGTAAGATTCATCCCAGAATCTCAAGGATGGTTCAACATACGTAAAACCGTTAATGTAATAAACCATATCAACAAAACAAAGAACAAAAACCACATGATCTTATCAATAGTTGCAGAAAAGGCTTTCAATAACATACAACACAATTTTATGTTTAAGACTCTCAACAAAATGGGTATAGCAGGAAAATATCTCAACATGATAAAGGCCATATATGATAAACCATCAGCTAACATCATATTAAATGGCACTAAACTGAAGGCTTTCCCCCTTCAATCAGGAACAAGACAGGGTTGTCCACTGTTTCGACTCTTATTTAATGTGGTACTAGAGGTTCTAGCCAGAGCAATCAGACAAGACAAAGAAATAAAAGGCATCCATATTGGAAAAGAAGAAGTAAATGTATCACTTTTTGCAGATGATATGATCCTATACATCGAAAACCCCAAAGAATCCACAAAAAGACTACTAGAAACAATAAGCCAATACAGTAAGGTCACAGGATACAAAATTAACATACAGAAGTCAATAGCCTTTCTATATGCCAAGAATGAAACATTTGAGAATGAACTCAAAAGAATAATCCCTTCATGACTGCAACAAAAAATAAATAAAATACTTAGGAATAAACATAACAAAGAATGTAAAGGACTTATATAATGAAAACTATAAACCATTGTTAAGGGAAATCGAGAAAGATATAATGAGATGGAAGAATATATCTTGTTCTTGGTTTGGAAGAATAAATATAATCAAGATGGCCATATTACCCAAATCAATATACAAATTTAATTCAATTCCCATCAAAATTCCAATGACATTTTTTAAAGAAATGGAGCAAAAAATCATCACATTTATATGAAACTATAAAAAACCCTGAATAGCCAAAGCAATCCTAAAGAAAAAGAATGAAGCTGGAGGCATTACAATACCTGACTTCAAACTATATTATAGGGCCACGACAATCAAAACAGCATGGTATTGGCAGAAAAATAGACACTCAGACCAATGGAACAGAATAGAAAACCCAGAAATAAAACCACATATATATAGTCAAATAATTTTTGATAAAGGGGCCAACAACACACAATGGAGAAAAGAAAGCCTCTTCAATAAACGGTGCTGGGAAAACTGGAAAGCCACATGCAAAGGAATGAAACTGGACTACAGTCTGTCCCCCTGTACTAACATTAACTCAAAATGGATCAAAGATCTAAACATAAGACCTGAAACAATTAAGTACATAGAAGAAGACATAGGTACTAAACTCATGGACCTGGGTTTTAAAGAGCATTTTATGGATTTGACTCCAAAGGCAAGAGAAGTGAAGGCAAAAATTAATGAATGGGACTACATCAGACTAAGAAGTTTTTGCTCAGCAAGAGAAACTGATATCAAAATAAACAGACAGCCAACTAAATGGGAAATGATATTTTTAAACAACAGCTCAGATAAGGGCCTAATATCCAAAATATACAAAGAACTCACAAAACTCAACAACAAACAAAAAAACAAACAATCCAATAAAATAATGGGAAGAGGACATGAAAAGACACTTCTCCCAGGAAGAAATACAAATGGCCAACAGATACATGAAAAGATGCTCATCTTCTTTAGTTATTAGAGAAATGCAAATCAAAACTGCAATGAGATACCACTTCACACCTGTTAAATTAGCTATTATTAGCAAGACAGGTAATAGCAAATGTCGAAGAGGCTGTGGAGAAAAAGGAACCTCATACACTGTTGGTGGAAATGTAAAGTAGTACAACCATTATGGAAGAAAGTATGGTGGTTCCTCAAAAAACTGAAAATAGAACTACCTTATGACCCAGCAATCCCTCTACTGTGTATATACCCCAAAAAGTCAGAAACATTGATACATAAAGACACATGCAGCCCCATGTTCATTGCAGCATTTTTCACAGTGGCCAGGACATGGAAACAACCAAAAAGCCCATCAATAGATGACTGGATAAAGAAGATGTGGCACATATACACTATAGAATAGTACTCAGCCATAAGAAATGATGACATCAGATCATTTACAGCAAAATGGTGGGATCTTGATAACATTATACGAAGTGAAATAAGTAAATCAGAAAAAAACAGGAACTGCATTATTCCATACGTAGGTGGGACATAAAAGTGATACTAAGAGACATTGATAAGAGTGTGGTGGTTACGGGAGGAGGGGGGAGAGGGAGAGGGAAAGGGGGAGGGGGAGGGGCACAAAGGAATCTAGATAGAAGGTGACAGAGGACAATCTGACTTTGGGTGATGAGTATGCAACATAAGTGAACGACAAGATAACCTGGACTTATTATCTTTGAATATATGTATCCTGATTTATTGATATCGCCCCATTAAAAAAATAAAATTATTAAAATTAAAAATTAAAAAAAGAAATATGTCTCTCTCTTGTGTAGCCATGGTATTCAATTTCTTCTTCCTTGATGGCACTTGAAAGTAGTATTGTTAAGAACCCTAACAAAAAAATATAACTAAATAAAATTTGAAAATGAAAAAAATACAATTAAATCATAAAAATAAAATTGATGACAAAGAAGAAAACTACAAGAAAAATATCAAAATCAAACAAAATACAGAAAAGAATAAAAATATAAAAATTTAAATGAGACAATTAAAATTGAATAAAAATATTAAAACAAAGAACAGATGGTACAACAGTCTTCGGGAAAGTAAAGTATTAGCCTGAATAAGCAGTGGTGCAGTGGATAGAGTGTTGACCTAAGATGCTGAGGACCCAGGTTTAAAAATCCAAGGTCACTGGCTTTAGTATGCACTTAACAGCTTGAATGCAGGGTCTCCAGCTTGAGCATGGTATAGGGTCTCTGGCCTGAGTGTAGGGTCATAGAAATGGCCCTCATTTTTACTGAAGGTCCATGATTGCTGGCTTGAGCCCAAGTTCACTGACTTGAGAAAGAAATCACAGGCTCAGCTGGAGCTCCCAGTCAAGGCACATATAAGAAAATATGAGAAAGCATTCAATGAAAAATTAAAGTGTTGCAACTACAAGTAGATGCTTCTCATCTTTTTCCTTTTCTGTTTGTCTGTCCTTCTCTCTCTTTCTCTCTCTCTCTCTCTCTCTCTCTCTCTTTCTCTCTAAAAAAGGAACAAAAGAAGAAAATAAAGTATTAGAGTTAATAATGAGTTCAATGAGGTGGCCCATTATAAGCTGTGAATAAAAAACAATTAGGCCCTGGCCAGTTGGCTCAGTGGCAGAGTGTTGGTCTGGTGTGTAGATATCCTGGGTGTTATTCTTGGTCAAGGCACACAGGAGTAGCACCCATTTGCTTCTCTATCCTACCCTTCTTGCTTTTCTCTCTCTCTCTTTCTTTCCTCCCTCCTGCAGGCATGACTCAATTGGAACCAGTTGGCCCAGGTCACTGAGGATGGCTCCATGGCCTCCTCTTCAGGTGCTAAGAGCTTGGCTGCTGAGCAACAGAACAACACCCCAGATAGGCAGAGTAACCCCCCAGTGGCCTTGCTGGTGGATCCTGGTCAGAGTGCATGTGGAAGTCTGTCTCTACCTCCCCTCATCTCACTAAATAAAATTTTAAAAAAAGAAGAAGACTGACCAGGAAGTGGCACAGAGGATAAAGCATCGATCTGGAACACAGAGGACTTAGGTTCAAAACCCCAAGGTCACCAGCTGAAGCTTGGGTTCATCTGGTTCGAACAAAGCTCACCACCTTGAGCCCAAGGTCACTGCTTTGAGCAAGGAGTCACTCGGTCTGCTGTAGCCCTCTGGTCAAGGCTCATATGGGAAAGCAATCAATGAACAACTAAGGTGCTGCAACAAAGAATTTATGCTTCTCATTTCTCTACCTTACTGTCTGTCTGTCTGTCCTTGTCTGTCCCTCTCTCTGTCTCTGTCTCTGTCACAAAAAATATACAATCAGTCACTTTTGGGTTTTTTTATTTTTTATTAATTTTAATGGGGTGACATTAATAAATCAGGGTACATATGTTCAGAAAAAACATCTACAGGTTATTTTGACATTTGATTATGTGGCATACCCATCACTCAAAGTCAAATTGTCTTCCATCACCTTCTCTCTGGTTTTCTTTGTGCCCCTCCCCTCCCCCATCCCCTCCTTATCCTCCCTCCCCCCCTCCTCTGGTCACCAACACACTCTTGTCCATTTCTCTGAGTCTCAATTTTATATCCCACCTATGTATGGAATCATATAGTTCTTAGTTTTTTTTATTTAGTTATTTCACTCAGTATAATGTTATCAAGGTTCATCCATGTTATTGTAAATAATCCGATGTCATCATTTCTTATGGCTGAGTAGTATTCTATAGTATATATGTACCACATCTTCTTTATCTAGTCATCTATTGAAGGGTTTTTTGTTGTTTCCATGACTTGGCTACTGTGAACACTTGAGATCTACCATTAGTCACAATGTGCCTTGCCTATTTAAGTGTATAAAAATTAAACAATGAAAGTGTCAGAAAAAATATGAGAGGTTTTTGCATTTAGTTTTTAACATGGTGTGGGAGGAATTTATTTGCTTGCCATTAGAGCCAGGAAATAACAAGGAAAAACCTAACAGCTCAACTAATAGCTCAGCTTATATAAAAATTTTAAACTTCTGTATAGGAATTTTATGACACCAGAAAAAAAGGTGAAAAAATAACAAATAGGAGAAAATGTTCACAATGCATATTAAAAATTGTTTCTAGCCATATGATATAGAAAACTCTTACATATAAATTTTAAAATACCCCCCCAAACATAAGCAAGTAGTTCACAGCAGAAACCTACAAGATATCAAGAAACAAAAAGATACTACTTTAATCAAAATCAATACAATCTGATTTTATGAAACCTTTTAAAAAGATAAGGTACATTTATTTGTACTCACATAAAAATGTACGTGAAATGTTATGCAGTGAAAAAATAAAGTTACAGAGTATTATGCAAAGTGTAATCTTAATTTATAATAAAATTTAAATGTGTGCACACTGTGCTTAGAATTTGAAAGGGTATACACACTAAAATTTTAAAAGTGGATATTTTGGGGATTAGGATTATAAGGTAGAGAGGAAGGTGGAGTTTCAGTTGCATTTGATTTCTTTTTGTTTGCAATGTGAATGTACTTTGCTAAATCATATGTATAACTTTATTATAAAATTGATTAAAATAGTGTATATTGCAAAATCTATAGAATTACATGGTGCAAATTATTATTATCAAATGCATATGAAACAAGAAAAAATGTAAAACAGCAAGATGAAAATAATAATGTTTATATTTGTATATACGGAGAGCAACATAGAAGAAATACACTTAGATGTGAATGGTTGTCTCTGAGGCTTGGGGTTGCAGAGGCTTTTAACATTTATTTATTCATTTTTTACATTTTAATAGACTATTTTTATTTTCTTTATAATTTGGTTTTTATGTTTTTATTAAAATATGGTTTACATATAATATTTTACTAGTTTCAGGTGTACAACATATTTATTCAACATATATATAAGTAAGAGTGATCACCATGGTAAGTCTAGTAGCCATCTATCACCATACGAGTATTGTGATATTATTGACTATATTCCATATGCTGTACATTACATCACCATGACTTATTTATTTTATACTGAAAATTTGTACCACTCATTCCCTTTCATTTCTTACACCCTTCCCCCAAATCCCTCTTTAATACTTATTTAATATGGTCCATTTCAGTATTGTATGACACTAAATAAAATAAAACTGCACCGTTTAGTCATGTGTCAGTGAGAAGTGCACTGGCTTGGGAATGAAAGTAACTAAATTTTGATGCCAAATTTGTCCCTCTTCCTCTATTACCTTCTAGTTTTCTTTTCTGTAAGGTTTCTTAACTCTCCACTTTCTAAAGTCCCCCCTACATTCTAACAAGCTACTATTTTATGATTCTACATAATTCAAATTTCATTCATTAGAAAATAACATTATCAGTATTTGAAAATTTTCTAAAAGTGATAACAACTCTTGGGAAAAACAAAACCTGAAGAGTTTACTATTGTCACCTTCAGTTTCTGTTTCACACCTGTAAAGCCAGTAGCCATGGCCACCATCACAGCCGTCTGGCCCATTAAGGTTCACATTTGATTTAGAAAGATGGTAATGAAACAACGGAGCCAAGAACTGGTGGGCCATTTGCTTTAATCCTAGCTTACACCCGGCAGGCAAGAAATACACACAGTGGGAAAACACTTCCCTTTCCATTCAGGGCTCCCAAAGCCACTGACTTATCCAAGTTCTCCTAGAATCAAAGGTTTCTAGCTCACCAGCCTTATTCACCTCTGTTCCCCATCTCCTTCTCTCTCCACAAACTGGCTTCTTCTTCAGCATTCTGCCATCTTGGCTGCTTCTCCTCTCCTCCACATTGCCTTTCTCTGCTCTCCCCTAGCATGGGTTCCTCGGCCCCATTTTATAGTGTAGAAATCAAAACCTTTAATCCAATATACAAACAAGGAAGTCTCTGATACAAAGTCACTTAGGGTAGGAAAGGCTTAATCTTAAAACTAAGCCTTAGGCTATAATGACCCTGCCTGCTTACAGCCTGTCCCCCACACCCAATGCAAACTATAAGTGAGCAAACATATATATCATATTTATAAACTTATTTGACTGACACCTTCTAAACTGATATTGCATGAGGTTATTTTCTCTTAGGAAATTGTCCTTCCTTTAATGTTCCAATTTGAGTTATTCTCTTCATGATCTGTTTTTAATTTGAAGTTCTGTGTGTACGTGTGTGTGTGTGTGTGTGTGTGCATACATGTATATAATACATCCACACAAAGACAAATGCCCACATACCTGATACAAAAAAAGGTGGCTGGTCTGTCTTTTTTCTTTTATTAATATAACTTCTAATCAAGCATTAGGGCCTATCTTGAACTTTGAAAAACAAAATACACTCATCAATGTTTGAAAAGTAACACCCAAGAAATGTATTCCTAAATCTTTTAAAGTAAACAAATTAAGCATCCAAGAATAGCAATTCAAGGAGATTTAAATTTGAATTAGCTTAACTACTTTTGACAAGTTTACACATGAAAGACACCTAATTTGTATGTAGTACTTGCTGCTTTGAGAAGTTTCATTCTGTCTGTGTATATAAAAAGTTTTGGCCGAAGTTAAACCAATCTCTTCTACTGATTTTCAACATAAGACAAAAACCCACCCCCCACTTTTAATCCTGCTTTCAGTCTGACTTTTTCCCCAATTGAAATTCAGGACCTCAATTGTTGGTTTTTTCTTGGTTCTAAATGTTGATATAAAGGGGTTTTCTTCATTCCCTCAATTTGATGTGACAGGCTTCTGACATGAATAATGGAAGTATTTCTTTCACAGGCAAATCAACTTAATTTAGCAAGCCTTTATGCTCTCACTGGGCAAGCCACAATCCCAGAGATTCCATGAGAGCCAGTAAGTTAGAAGAAATCTTTAGAATTTGCAAAAAAATGTATAAAGTAAACAATACATTTTGTCACAGTACTTGAATAACTTTTTATGCAGGAGTTACAGATGAATATATTACTTCTTAATCAGATCTTGTTTTATAAGCAATTTGTGATGAACCCCCAAGCTCAAGAGCAGCTAGCCCTCAGTAAGAAAAATAAGAGAAGTCTCTACACAAATAAATTGTAAAGCCTGAAGATTGAAAACAAACACAACCAAAAACTGGAGAAAAAATGAACAAAATAAACACCCTCCTCTGTCCCTTCAGAAAGACAAGTAAATATCAAGGTACATATATACTGTAGTACCAAGAGGAGTTTATAACAACATTAGAGAGGATCTATTTTGAACAATCCTTTTAATCAGAATGTTAGAAAACTGAAAGAGCATCACTTAATAGTCATCAGATTAAAAGGAATAGATCTTACAATCATTTCCACTTCTAAATTCAGGGCACAGTTATTTCTGTATAAATATTTCAAAACAAAAACGACATGATAATAATGTATTAGTAAAAATGATCAGACATAAGACTAAAACTAAGACATTTGCCTTGAAGTTGGCCATTGAGGAATGGTTTAAAAATGAAGGCAATGAGGCTTGGAATGCATTAAACAGTCTCTAACAGAATATAGAAGTTGGCATTTGCCCTTTGGCCATTGGTATCTGTAAAGCCAGGAGCCACAGCCAGGGCCACTATCAAAGCAGCCCGGCCCATGCAGGTTCACATTGGATTCGGACAGTTGGTAAAGAAACAACGGAGCCAAAAACTGGTGGGCCAGGCCCTGGCCGGTTGGCTCAGCGGTAGAGCGTCGGCCTGGCGTGCAGGGGATCCGGGTTTGGTTCCCAGCCAGGGCACATAGGAGAAGCGCCCATTTGCTTTTCCACCCCACCCCCCTCCTTCCTCACTGTCTCTCTCTTCCCCTCCCACAGCCAAGGCTCCATTGGAGCAAAGATGGCCCGAGCACTGGGGATGGCTCCTTGGCCTCTGCCCCAGGCGCTAGAGTGGCTCTGGTCGCGGCAGAGCGACGCCCCAGAGGGGTAGAGCATCGCCCCCTGGTGGGCAGAGCATAGCCCCTGGTGGGCGTGCCGGGTGGATCCCCGTCGGGCACATGTGGGAGTCTGTCTGACTGTCTCTCCCCGTTTCCAGCTTCAGAAAAATACAGAAAAAAAACAGAAAAAAAAATACTGGTGGGCCATAGTCTTTAATCCTAGCTTGCACCCGGCAGGCAAGTAAAAACATACACTGGGCTCCAAAACCCACTCACATTCAGTGCTCACAAAGCCACTGACTTATCCGAGTTTCCTAGAATCAAAGGTTTCTAGCTCACCAGCCTTATTCTCCTCAGTTCCCCATCTCCTTCCTTATCCCAGATACAAACTCTGCACTAACTGGCATCTCACTCAGCACTCCGCCATCTTGGCTGCTTCTTCTGGCTACATGGCCTCTTTCTGCTCTCTGCTCTGCTCCCTCTGCTCTCTCATGCTAATCATCCCAGGAACCAAGAGGGCAAGCTCCTGATCCGTCCCCATTTTATAGTGTAGAAATCCAAACCCTTAATCCAATATACAAAATAGGGAAGTCTCTAATACAAAGTCACCCTCTGAGGCATGATAGGATTGTACCAACCCACATCAAAAATGGGTGGGAAAGGCTTAATCCCAAAACCAAGCCCCAGGCTACAAGGATTCTCAACACACATTAATATCACCTGGGCAACGGCCTCTTTAACAAAGTGAGCATAATACATTTTATCTGCCCAACAGTATCATTTATATAAGACAGAGATAGAAAGAAAGGAAAGAATGTAGGTCTGGGAATTTGAAGACTTGCTCCCAGCGCATCCAGAAAATTTTCTGTGATCCGTCCCTTCTCTGTGTTAGGCAAATATGTTTGTAAAATTTTTATTATTTGATTTTGTTCACTTACATTTTAAAAAATGGGCACTGCACATGTGATATGCTGTCATGTGATACTTATTACCTTTCTGCTTGGGAAGTGTCTTGGTTATACTAGTGTGTGAAAAAGTAGGAGCTAGGAGGTCATTTTGGCAGAAACCACATTGTTGCAGAGAAGACCACGTTGCTGGAGGCAGGCAGCCAAGAGAGCGGGTTATGCTCACTTTGTTAAAGATGGCACTGCCTATGTGGAAGCCCGTTGACCAGGTGATAATATTAATTGCCCTTCTCGCTTGGGATGAGTGTGATTATATTAATGTGTGTTGGGGGTGGGCTGTGGGTAGGCAGGATCCTTGTAGCCTGGGGTTTGGTTTTGGGTCTAAGCCTTTCCCACCCTTTTTGATGTGGGGTGGTGCACTCTCATGAGGAATCCCATTATGCATCAGATAAGTGACTTTATATCAGAGACTTCCTTCTTTGTATATTGGATTAAAGGTTTGGATTTCTATACTATTTCTATACTTAAAGGCAGAGGAGCCCATGTGTAGCTGACCAGAGAAAGGCCACATGGAGGAAAGAAGCAGCCAAGATGGTGGAGTGCTGAAGGAGAAGCCAGTTTGTGCAGAGAGAAGGAGATGGGGAACAGAGGTGAATAAGACTGGTGAGGTAGAAACCTTTGATTTTAGGAAACTCGGATAAGTCAGTGGCTTTGGGAGCCCTGAATGGAAAGGGAAGTGTTTTCCCATTTTGTGTATTTACTCACCCATTGCTTGCAAGCTAGAATAAAAGGATGGCCCACCATTTCTTGGCTTCATAGTTTCACTACCATATATCTGAATCTAATGCAAAATTGCACCTGCCTGGTGGCCACGAAGGCCACAACTACTGGCCCTATACTCTGTGCCTCTGGTTCCTCTTCTTTTCATGAGAAGCTAGAATTAGGTGATCTTTATTTCGATAGCCTGAATTGAAAAGTCTAGATGAGTAGTGATAAAAGTACAAAAGTATGACATATAATTCATAAATATTAAAGAACATTAAAAAAAATTAAAGCTCTAAATTTCAAATAACTATAAACCCTTAGTTCGATCCCCAGTCAGGGCACATATAGAAACAGATCAATGTATTAATGTTCTTGTGTGTCTCTCTCTCCACCCTCTTTCTCTAAAAATCAAACAAAAAAAAACCTCAGGGAGTGGGGTTGTGTAGGTTTAGCAGATCCACCTTGAGCTTCCTTTGGCAGTTTTCCATAATTTATTGTTTCCAAGTATGTGTGTGTGTGTGTATATATATATATATATATATATATATATATATATATATATATATATAAATGTACTTGCACCTACAAAGAAAACCCCAGCAACTGACTGGAGTCTTTCTTTCTTTCTTTCTTTCTTTCTTTCTTTCTTTCTTTCTTTCTTTCTTTCTTTCTTTCCTTCTTTCTTTCTTTCTTCTTTTTTTGAAACAAAACCAGTTCTTTTTATTATAAACTTTTTTATCCTCAACTTTTGAGAATATTTATAAAATGCCAAATAATTGTGAATTTACCTAAATATACACTTTTTTCAGTACTCTTAATATATCACAATTTTTAGCATAAAATATAATTCTGTCTTAATACACTTTTCAATAGGCATCTTCTGCTTTACTGTTATTTTAAATTTTTATGAAGATATGTTTAAGCCAAAAATAACTGTCTTCCTTAATGTCAATCTTTTCACATTATATTTCAATCTCAACTTATATGTTAAGATAAATAAGGAGATAACTAATTGTTTCAGTAAAAAAAATTAAAGCTCTAAATTTCAAATAATTATAAACCTTTAGTTCGATCCCCAGTCAGGGCACATATAGAAACAGATCAATGTATTAATGTTCCTGTGTGTCTCTCTCTCCCCCCTCTTTCTCTAAAAAAACAAACAAAAACAACAAAAAAAACTATCATTAAAAAAAGACAAAAATAATAAACCCTTACCTATAGAGAACTATTTTCACATAATTATTGTTTCAGATAATAAAAAACCATGGTGTGTGCGTGTGTGTGTGTGTGTTACATTATACATCTTTAACTTTCTCTCTCTCCCCCACAATTAGCTAATCAGCCAATTAGGAGTTCCAACAATTACAAATATCAGAGAAAGGAGGGAATAAAAGAAAAATGGGAACCTAGTCAAAGAGGAAGAAAATACTTTTAATTTAAAGGCTGTCCATCATTAACTTCTGAAGAATTCTACTCCACCTTAATGAATCTGTTATTGCTAGTCTCAATCCCTCCCATCTTCTTGCCCTATTATAATTGTTAAGTCAGTTAATTGGCTAATTAAGAATACCCTAAAATTTTTATCACATGGCAGTTAGAATCAGACCCAAAGCATATAGGATCCTTTATGATTGAGAGTGTCACTTGAGTTACAAAGATTAATAAAGTCAAATGAGTTTTAAATTCTGGTTTGGTTAATTTGCCTTGTTGTATGGTTTTTATGGCTATTTAGCATCATCCATAACTTTAAAATCATCTCAGTTGCTTTCAAACCAAACTTCACTAATTTGAGAGAAGCAAGCACTTAGTCTATAAACTGGGGGTGGGAAATACATATGAGAATATTGTATATGCACAAACTCTAGAGGTGTTTTAATCTTCTATAACAATAATTCTTATATTTTATTTGTAACACCATTTTCTTCTTTCTATCCATGTCCATTCCAATAGAAGACCCATTTTTCCCATTCAAAAAGCCCACAGACATGCCTTAATCCCTCTGGCCTAGTTAAAATTCCTCTAAGACAAGCTGGCACTTATGAAGATTGAATGATAACAAGGCAAACTCTCCCTTACAATCCAAAAACAGTTTCTGCTATTACAAGAAAATGATACGTTTGTATTAAAATTATACCCAGTAAAAACAGAGTTGGGTATATCAATAATAACATGTACAAATAGCTGCAGAATGTACATATGGTATAGGGAGGGCAGTCTCAGAAAAATGTTAAAGGCAGTATAAAGTAGTAAGTAAACCCAACCACTTTGAATCAGATATGGCCCAAGTCAAAATACTGGCTCTACTAAGTATTTAGACATATCACCTTGAGTTAGTAATTCAGCCTCTGTGAACCTTGTTCTTTTCATCTGTAAAATGAAGATAATAACAGAAGCCAACTCTTAGGTTTAATGTGCGGATTACAATAACACATGAAAAGAGTTTATCTTAGAACATGACACATAGTAAGTGTTCAATAAACAGCTATTATTGACATAACTCTGCCCTCCTTTGTTTTTACTGGCCCACTGAGTAAACCAAGAAGCTTAAGGGAACGTTTGCTCTTTTGTAGATAAAGTGTGAGAACTTTATCCCCAATCTCTTCAGATTCAGCATCAAGTTGCATTTAGAATAAACAATGGACCACTCTCATTGGAACAATTACTATTTGGATTCTTTGTAGACTGGCACACCTTCTGAGTTCAAGTAAAATGCTACTTTATGAGTTCTGATGTGCTGTTTGCAAGGAGCATTCCAATGCAAATCAAGTGTCTTGATCATATAATCTTGGTCATAGCATCTTGGTTTTGTTCTTCTCGCAGATTTGCATCACTGATATATGCAAGTGCCACAAAGTTCAAGGACATATAGGCAAGGGGTAAAACTACATAGGAAACATTGCACTTACACAGTTATGTTTTCTCAGAGGAAATTCACTTAGTATGGCAAGTTACCCCAAAGTATCATTTTACTCCAGTTTTGAGCCAGAAGAACTTTTAATCATATAACCAACAAATAAGTGGTATGGATGATGTATAGTAGCATGGAAGCAAAGGAGAGACAGAATTTAGAGATTTTAAAAAAGAGAGATTATACACGGTGACTATAGTTGATAATTATATCATTTAAATTTACTTAGATAGTAGAACTTAAATGTTCTCACACACAAAAAAATGCTGAATATGTTTGATTATGGTGTGTTCATTAACTTGGTGAATGGAGAATTCTTTGACAATGTATATGTATATCAAATCATCAGGTTGAACAATTTAAATATATTATCATTTTATTTGTCAATTATACTTCAATAAAGCTGGGGGGTGGGGGAAAGATATTGCTGAATCTAGCCTTTCCTTCATTTTATACATGAGCAAACCAAGTCCAGAGAAGGCAATTCACAAAGCTAGTTAGGACCAGAACAAGGTTGAATACCCAATCTCCTGACTCCTGGTTCAGAGTTCTTTTCTTTGAATAATTTTGTGATTAAATTTCAGTTTATGTAAAATTCCTTCAACAATAAATATATGACTTGAGGTGAGGTGAATCATGTTATCACAGGGCACATTATTGGGGTTTATTATAACTTAAATTCATAGACCCTTCTGTGTTAAACATGCTACTTTCTTTTTGTGGGCAGAAAAATATTATAAGTTCAGTTTGGCCCTGGCCAGTTGGCTCAGCGGTAGAGCGTCGGCCTGGCGTGCAGGGGACCCAGGTTTGATTCCTGGCCAGGGCACATAGAAGAAGCGCCCATTTGCTTCTCCACCCCCACCCCCTCCTTCCTCTCTGTCTCTCTCTTCCCCTCCCACAGCCAAGGCTCCATTGGAGCAAAGATGGCCCGGGCGCTGGGGATGGCTCCTTGGCCTCTGCCCCAGGCGCTAGAGTGGCTCTGGTCACAGCAGAGCGACGCCCCGGAGGGGCAGAGCATCGCCCCCTGGTGGGCAGAGCATCGCCCCTGGTGGGCGTGCCGGGTGGATCCCGGTCGGGTGCATGCGGGAGTCTGTCTGACTGTCTCTCCCCGTTTCCAGCTTCAGAAAAATACAAAAAAAATAATAATAAGTTCAGTTAAAGCCTTTTCAGAAATCCTGACTATGGAAGATAGATGTTGCTAGGGAATGCTAATAATGGGTCAAAATAGCACTTAAAATCTATGTATGTCAAAACAAAAACTCCCTAGAAATATTTATTCAGCATTCTACCCTTTATCATCTGGAAAATGATTGGTGTTATTCATTTAAGAGAAAGGCTCTTTTTAGATAACCATACTGCATTTCAAGAAATCCAATCATATAGCATTTTAATAGTACATTCCTTGTCCTAATTTTCTTAGTTATCTGCTGATTTTTATTTGCCATTTATAAAAACCATACATTAACATTGCAGTTTGGAAAAAAATGAATAGTATTTTTTGCTATGTTATAGGTCAATAGCACCAGCTCAAGTTTCATTTCTCTCCTATTAAAATTGCTTATTTGTTTTATCTCAGTGTATATTAAATGGTAATAAGATACAGAGTATATAAGATTGTGACCCATGCCAGTAGGTTTTGCTGTTTCTAGGGTTTTCTTGTTAATTGGTTGCATTGTGTGTCAGATTAGATTCTTCCACACCATTGTTAAAGCTCATGGTCCTTCAGAACATGATTGAAAAGAGAACTAGAAGGAGTTTCACCAAAACAAGGCTAGAAGTGAAATTTTCTAAGGGCAGAGCAATGGTTTTTGTCTTTATGGTTTGAAAAGTAAAAATGCACTCCATCCTGTGAAACTCCTTGAGTATGAAAAAAGAGTGTTTTACCAGTAAAAAAGAAAAAAAAAACTACTTAGTTTGTAATTCTGCACTGATTTCAGACATTTCAGTTTAGAACACATTTATAGAAATAGAAAACTGACTAATATGAAAAAAATATATTCTAGCTTATGTCAAATAATGACTTCTGCCATAGAGTTATGTATACATGATTTCACCTAATAAATGTCCACCTCAGCTGTTGGGTATAAGATTTTTTTTTTTTTGTAAATGAAATTATATGTTAATCTATCTAGTGGTGCTCACTTTTTGAACCAATGTAATAATTGTTTTATGATGTGAATAATCCCCCTCTTACTTATCTATTGTTAGGTTGGATTTTTGTTCATTAAATTTCTTAACAGAAAGCTAAACTTCATGTCTTTATCTCTCACCATTTAAAGAATGGGATTTGGAAAACACAGAAAAGGAGCAGAGACAAGGTAAGGCACTGGCCAAGAAGTCAAAAGATCTTGGCTGAATCCAGCTCTACCACTCATTATTAGCCAAAGGACAGTAGTCAAGTCAGTATATCTTTCTGAGCCTCAGTTTTCTTACTCATAATAATATCATATAAAGAAATTACAATAGTCAAATGTAATAATCTGTGCAAAAACATTTGGACTGTTTAATGCTAGACAAATAAAGTTGATAATTAATAATAATTAAATCCCCTCTACTTCCCTTTCCAAAGCTGACAATGTAAATGATAATCGGTATAGTTCCATAACCAGAGTCTCACAGTATAGAACATAATTTTAATCAAATAGGCTGGTTGTAGCCGTGGCCTGAAAAGGAGAAAAGTCAGGAAGAAAGGCAGTCAGGAAGCATCAGGAAAGTCACATTTAGTTGGAGCTGACTTAACCTGTGTGTAGCCTCCAACACTGACACGTTGTAGGAAAGACAAATAATTTCACTCCAGAATGACTGAGTGAGAAAAATGTGTGCTGAAAATCCCTAGATGATCAATGAACTTCGACTCTGTTAGGACCTATTTCAAATTCGATACAGTACAAGATTTTGGGATTAACTCATTAGACTAAATGACTTGAAAATGCTGATCCTTTAAGGCCCATTTCAATTAACTTTTCCTTATCTAGTCCCTGAATCTCTTCAACTGGAATTAATCTGTTCCTAGTCAGTGCTTCACATAAGAATGGTATGCCTACAGTATGGCACTCATTCAAATTTAGTTGGTTTTAGACTTTGTATATGTCTGTATTTGTATGTATGAGAATGTGCACATGCATGTGTACATATAGGCTTGTGTACTGTCTCACTCCAGAGTATAATCTAATCTCCTAAAGTCAAGAACCATGTCTTGGCTATTATTGTATATCCTTTGTAGCATCTAGTACATTACCTTACACACACTTACTAGTTGCTCAACAAGCACTGCTGACCATTAAAGGGGAAAAAATCATACTTTTCCTGTCAAGTGAACTATTTCTCTTTTCTGTGCCCTATGTACCTCAAACTTTAAGAGGTTTCCTTCCTTATTGAATCCTGTAATTAAGGGAACAAGTCCATGAAATAACAGCTTACTACAGGTACATTTTTTGAAGTCAGTACATAGCATAACAATCAAGATATCAAGATGCTTTTTTTTGTTGTTCTTTTCTTGTTGTATTATCTTTAAGTATAAATACTCTTCAAATCATGTCACCTAGAGATAATTTCATCCACTGCTCTGTTTGGCTACCAGTCTTGTCTTTCTCTTCAACAATAATGAGGTGGACACCTTTTCAATGGGGAAGAAGAATCCATGTTTTCTTGCCTTTGCCAATAATAAAAATATTGAAGAGTCAGGTGGCAAAGTTGTTGACATTGGCATTTTCCACTTGAACTACATCAAAACAGCCACTGTTGCTGTCACACCAATTCTTCCTAGGTTAGTGCCTCTGATCATCATATACAGATTACCAGTTTCTTTTCTATATTTTTTTCTTTTTTCTTTTTTAATGAGAGGAAGGGAAATAGAGAGACAGACTCCAGCATGCACCCCAACCAGGATCCACCCAGCAACCTCACTCTGGGACTAATGCTCAAATCAACAAAGCTATCCTCAGTGCCTGAGGCTGGTGCTTGGACCAATGGAACTATCCTCAGTGCCCAGAGCCTAACTTGAACCAATCCAGTCATTGGCTGTGAGAGGGGAAGAGAGAGAGAAAGGGAAGAGAAGCAGATGGCCATTTCTCATGTGTGCCCTCATCCGGGTCAAATCTGGGATATTCGTACACCAGTCCAATGCTCTATCCACTGAGATAGCATTCTAGGGCCTGTTACCAGTTTCAAATTTGCTAAAATCAGTAATTTTACTAGTCTCCAAATCAATCTGAATGCAGTCATTTATTCTGATGAGGAGAATTGAGGTTGTGGATGGTATGACCATCATGAGTCACCAAAAGAGGGATTCCTTTTGTGCCAACCAAGATCTATCTCACTTTGCACAACTTGTGCTTGGCCTCCCCAGGTGTAATCTGATGAACAGCAGTGTGACTCTTGGAGTCATAGATCAGACAAAAATTCTCTCCAGTCTTGGCAATGTTGATGACATCCATAAAACTAGTAATGTAGTTTATATCTGTTCAGATATTGCCATTATTCTAAATAAACTACTGCATTCATATCTTCTTTACTTCATCTCTTGTTAGGGCATATTTAAGTCTATTCCTTAAGAAAATGATGAAAAGGAGATATTCTCTTAGCAATCGGGACCAGTAGTTAGACAAGGAGTAAACACTGGTCAGTTTATCCAGCATTCAGATGCTGCATATGCTTCAGATGCTTCTTGGGACCATAATCCATGGCTGTGCAAGGTATGGAAAGAGCCATAATCACTGTTCTTGAAGAAAAGTGGTTGATATGATGACAAGGATTCTCATTCTGGACAGACCTGAGAATAGCAGTGTTGTTAAATCCCTTAGAAGAAGCCAGTGTACTTGAGTTATCATAAGTTTCCATCCCAAATGGTGACTAGGTCCATGTAAGATAGTGTTGTCCAATACAGGAGCTACTGACCACATGTGCTTATTGAGCACATGAGATGTATCAAGACTGAATTGAAATTAATGTAAATATAAAATATACATCATATTTAAGACAGTATAAGATTTTAAAAACTATAAAATATCTCATTAGCAATTTTATATTGATTGCATATTAAAATGAAAGTATTCTGGCCCTGGCCGGTTGGCTCAGTGGTAGAGCATCGGCCTGGCGTGCAGAAGTCCCGGGTTTGATTCCCAGCCAGGGCACACAGGAGAAGCGCCCATCTGCTTCTCCACCCCTCCCCCTCTCCTTCCTCTCTGTCTCTCTCTTCCCCTCCCGCAGCCAAGGTTCCATTAGAGCAAAGATGGCCCAGGAGCTGGGGATGACTCCTCAGCCTCTGCCCCAGGCACTAGAGTGGCTCTGGTCGCAGCAGAGCGATGCCCCGGAGGGGCAGAGCATCGCCTCCTGGTGGGCAGAGCATCGCCCCCTGGTGGGCGTGCCGGGTGGATCCTGGTGGGGCGCATGCGGGAGTCTGTCTGACTGTCTCTCCCCATTTCCAGCTTCAGAAAAATACAGAAAAAAAAATAAAATAAAATGAAAGTATTCTGGATATATTGGTTAACTAAAATATATTATTAAAATTAATTCAAATTTTTCTTTTATTTTTTCTAATGTGGCTATTAGAATATTTAGAATTACTTATGGGGCTTACATTATATTTCTATTAGACAGTACTAAAATTGGAATCCTCCCTTGCTTTAAAAATAGAAAAGAATCTATCCTTAAAATAATCTAAATGTTAATAATTAGCACATCCACCATCTTCTTGTGAGACTAATAGGACCCTTAAAACCAAAAGGCTATGACACAGAGCACTGTTAAAAGACCATGTCTTCATTTCTAAAATATCTAAGTCAGTATCCAAGCTACTAATAGGAGTTCTGTACAAAGGCTTACCAAGAAGAGAACAGAACAATAAAAACTTCAAGAGTTACAAGTAAATATAAAGAGGTATTTTTAAAGTTCCTGAACAATAAATCCCCAATATTGACCAACTTAACTTTTGCTGACATGATACCACAAGAAACCAAAATAAACTCCAAATGCTCTGCATGAGGTAGCACAGTGTCTTTCATCCTAACAATGTTTGCTAAATTGTATTGAATTTGGAAGAGGTTGTCTAATTGGATTTTATCTCTTTTTAAACAGAAGTCACTGAACCAGAGTATATCCACACAGAACACTAAACCTCTCCACTGAGTCTATTAACATATATTGAGGATGGATACTGTGCTGTCTTGCCCCTTCATATATAGCAACTGGATCCTTGCTAAAGCTCTACTGCCTACAGGACAGAATTAGGTATAAACTTGACATTTACTATAATAAATACTTTATATATTAGTATTTCACCTAAAGCAGGAGGGCTTCTATAGCACGGTCCTTGAAGACAATATTATAACAAAGCTTCTGACTATTGCACATAGCCACAGTAGTTAAATTATATCATTCACAAATATTTGGGTTCTATGTATAAGGCACAGATATCACCTAAAATTGGAGTATTAAAAACATTAAGGAATAAGAACTCATTAATTAACTAGATGAAAGGGGATATTTTCACAATGTATACATACATCAAATCATGTTGTACACATTAAGTATCTTGCAACTGTATTTGTCAAATGTACCTCAACAAAAAGAGAAGTAGGGAGAAGCAATTTTTAAGCAAAGGTAATTTAAACATTTGAAAAATTAGCTCTGTTCAATTGCACATAGTTTCACTTAAACATGAAAAACCAAAAATGGTATCAACAGGTGTATTCAGTTAATTTAGTGAAATATAAAAAGAAAAACATGCAACAAAGGCATTTGGCATTGTGAAAACAGACTAAGCAGTTGACTGAGCAATCTATTTTCAACAGGTTGTGTGGACATCTTGTAGGCTCTCTTAGTCTGAGGCTATTGACTTAAAAGAGGCAAAAAATATGATCAGATATAGTAAAGTTGAAATTGTCCCAGGGATCCAGCAACATCTGTTCAAACTTTACCCATATTAGGACACTCTTACATTATTTTGAATGAAACTCAATATATTTATGTATGTTTTTCTAGTCTTCTTTATCACCTCCTTGTATATCATTGAGCAGTTTTTGAGGAGACAAGTCACTTTACAATGATTTCAATCTTGCTCATTTTCTAGTTCATATCTTTGTTCATGTTGTTTGTTAAGTATTTGTTTCCTGTGACAGATTTCAGACAAACAGAGCACACTGAATGCTGCATTCCAAATCACTCTGTTCTGCTGGGCTCCAAGTGAAACAAGCTCTCAAAACTCAATCATGTGAACTTTTCACAAGGAAAAATGTCTCTTGAACAAATCCATTCAGAGCTACTATTTATTGAAACTGGGACTCAGGGAGTTGGTGACATTATAGGCTTCCCTCGATGGCCAGAGTCATGAACACCAAAGTTGTCTTTAAGAAGCTTCCACGTGGTTTGGCATATGATTTTATTAATGAGCTAACATTTCCCCAAACTTTCCTATAAGCTTCTAATTTAACATATCCACACTTAAACACAAAATGAGGTACTGATATTAAGAATGTTCAGAGCTCTGGCCAGTTGGCTCAGTGATAGAGCTTCAGCCTGGAGTATGGATGTCCTGGGATTGATTTCTGGTCAAGGTACACAGGAGAAACGTCCATCTGCTTCTCCACCCCTCTCACTTTTCTCTCACTCTTCCTCTTCTGCAACCATGGCTCAACTGGAGCGAGTTGACCCCAGGTGCTGAGGATGGCTCCATGGCCTCCATCTCAGGTTCTAAAAATAGCTCAATTGCTGAGCAACAGAGAAACACCCCAGATAGGCAGAGCATCGCCCTTAGTGGGCTTACCAGTTGGATCCTTGTCCATGCACATGCAGGAGTCTGTCTCTGCACCCCTCCTCTCACTGAATAAAATAATTAATAATAATAATAATAATAATAATAATAATAATGGTTGGGATTTCAAGAAGTAAGGAATGAGAAACTTATAACAGGATTTCTATTAGGGGTAGGAGAATAATGCATACTATATAAATATGCCGTATAGGTGATTTTCCATCAGCACATTAGGAATCTTAAAAACACAAAGCATTACATCCAACCAAGAGGGTAGAAAAGCAAAATCAGTGGGTTGTGGGAGGACAGAAGAAAAGAAAAGTTCAAGACTTAAGAAATCCAAGATGGCAGCTGATTAGATAGAATTATAAATAAATTATAGAACAATAAACCTGAATAACCAACTGAAGATTAGCTGAACAGACGTTTTATAAGTAAAGATTTACAGAAGAAACCACACTGAGATTAGTAGGAAAGGTGGAGTTATAAAAAGGGCTGGCCAAACATCCATGTGCAGTGACTGAAAATTTATATCTCAGCTGGAAAAATTTCCCCTGAAAAGGGAGGGATCTTAACCTTATGACAGACTTTCCAACCCAGAGCACCAGAGCTGGGAAGAGGTACTGATATAAAATCTGGATGTGAAAATCAGCAGGGATTCTTTCCATCATAGAGAGATAAGATTCTGCTATAAATACAGGTGTCCTGCTAAAGAGCCAGCATACAAAACCTTGTTCACAGTCACTCACGCAGAGTCCCAATGTAAGGAGGGCAACTCAGAGTAGAATAAAGTTGTATAAGGAAAAATTGGGTAGTTTGGTTCCAGGGAAAGAGTTGAAGGGGTTGCCACCAGGGTTTCTGTGCTGAGTCTGTCTCCCATACTACACACATAAACTATTTTCTTAATTCATAGCATCCCCTTCCATATTATATCAGCCTTGGGAATGTAATAGTGTAACCATTTGACTCCCAGTTGCTTCACATTGATGAGCTCTCACACTGCAAAGGAGTCAGCTCTCCCGGGCCCTTGGTGTACAGATTTAGGAAGACTCAGAGAGAGTAAGAGGCTAAGTAGTATGGCTGTGATTCAGGAGCCATTTCCTCTTCCTGTGAGCCTGACTGGCACAGTATTCCACAAAAGATCCACTAGCTCCACATTCTCAACTCCTGGCAGCCTTGCCTTCTGAGCAAGGGATCATGAAGAATTTTGGCCAAAAGGGGACAGTGTGAGTTTTGTGACTCTAGGGTAAAGGCCATTTTTCACTCAAAAGTCAGACTCGTGCAAATCTTTTCCTTCAGCTGGCCTCATGCTGGTGATTCTCTGAGACCCTACCCCATCACAAAGTTCTGCAGGCACCCAGTTGGCCTTGGTGGGGTTTCTTGTTTTGTATTGTTTTTCTGAAACTTTTACTGAGTGGCCTCAAACTTAGTAAAAACATCAAGATTGAAACTCTTTATCCTGTGAACACGACTCACCTTTACTTTGTGATTTACTGAGAATCCACTTCATGCAACTTATATACTAACTGAGGCTTTTTCAGTGACTAGAGCTAACAGGTAGCTGACAGGTGGAGGCAGGCAAACCTTATCTTAGGGTACATTGGACCTTTTGCTGACTTAACTTTTGATTCAGTGCTGCAAGAAGCAATCCTTAGTGCATTCCTTGGCCCTTTCTATAAACATCAGGACCATCAAAAGCAACTACAAACTGTGGATTGCTTTGTATCACCAAGCAGGTAACCCGAGGCCAGTTATAAGAGCATCTGACATTGACCTACACCAAGGTCCCCTCCAAAATATCTAAGAAACAACACACCTGGTGACTTCAGACCACATTATACCAGGACTCAATTAGGTCCACAAGTAGCACATTCAAAAGGTAATCTTGGCAAGCACAAGACCCTGATAAGGCAAATTCCACTTCAGGTGGTGAGCACCCACACAACAGCTCACACACTGTGGTTGAGGTCAAACCTCAAAATAAGTCAGCATAAGTCAACTACACAAAAAGATTCAACAACAAAAAGTGGGTTCACATAACCTACACACATATCATTCTTGTAGCACCTACCTCAGGAAATCAGTAAGATAGCACTACTAAACCTTATAAGACACCTACTATATAAGGACATCATATCAAGACAGAGAGACTTAGCAGATCCATCTAAAACACAGAAGCAAATATAAAGAGAAAGTCAAAATAGAAAGAAAAAGAAATATATCACAAATGAAAAAACAGGAAGAATTCCCTGGGAAAAATATTATTATTATTTTTTTTTTACTTGATCTACTAGATACATTGTCATCCAACAATGCTTATGGATGACGTCAGAGTAATGGCGGGGTAGGAAGCGATACCGATAAATCTCCCCCAAAACTCAACAAGATCTTCAACCAGAAACAGAAAAACCTATACTTGGAGCTTCCAGATGCTTCGCAATACACCCAAAGGTATGATTGAGTGAAAAATTGGCTAATTATATAACCAAACCCCAAAGGAAAAAGGGAGTAAGAAATGCTCTGCCTTCCTCACTAACCTAAACAGGGCGGCTTTCTCTGGTAACTGTGAATATAGAAAATGAGGCGGGCAAAGGGGGTGAATAGATCCAGGCCGCCATGGCACAAACGGCCGAACCAGGCTGTGGCACACAGATCCAAGCCGAGGAAAATCTGATCCTGTGGCAACACGGGCAATACAAGCTAACACTTGCGCCAAACCCAAACAAAGAAAGACAAGCGGAGCGGCCATTTTACCCAGTCTCCTGGTCGGTGCGCAGTTAGTGGGCGAGAATTTCTTCCTAGGCCCCGAGAGTGGGTGCCCGTGTTGCCCCACGGAGAGGCAGGGTCAGAGGCCTTTCTGTGGGCCGAGGACAGAGTCTCTGGGCAGCCCCAGCGCCCTGGGAAAGCCACGCACGGGAGGGAGTGAGAACTAATTCCAACGGTGGAGATTTTCCGTGCTGGTGAGGGTTTCACTCAGAGGGAACCGCGGCCGGCCTCATATCCTGGTGTGCGCGCGCAGATAAGGAGTGAGAAATTCCTCCGAGTGCCTCCGCAGTGCGCGCCAGTGTTATCGCAGAGAGGGGCAGAGTCAGGGGCCTTTGTGTGGGCCAAAGCGGAATCTCGAGCCGCCCCAGCACCTTGCAAAAGCCGCGCACGGGGACGGAGCGAGACTCAATTCCAACGCTGCAAATTTTCCCTGCGGTTGGGGGTTTCACTCAGAGCGTGAGACTGCTGGCTGGATATCCTGGACGCAGACAGTGAGTGAGAGTTTCCTCCAAGCGCCCCCCAGAAGTGGGCGCCAGCTTGTGTTACCGGACAGAGTGGCAGAGCCAGTGGTCTTTGAGTGGGCGGAAAGCCCATCTGATTATGCTAGCAGCTCTGACTGACTGAGCCTTACCCAGAGCCCTGTGCTGAGTGGAAATAGAGTGGGGAGTTGCCAGCTCTTTGAGCCTCTTACTATCCAGGCAGAGGCAGCAGCAACCCCATAGCTGGATTCTCAGGCTACTAATTGAGGAAGGAAAGACTAGGAGAAAGGCTCCAGGAACACGGACTCTCTCACTGTCGGAGCCTATAAATGCTAATGAGCCTCGACTCCCACGAGACTAAAGCACAATACATGACATTGCCATAGAGACTTATCAACTGCAAGCCTCTACCTGAGCGTGCCAAAGGGGCAGAACCCGGGGTACAGAGTCACCGACCAGGAAGAGGGAGAGAAAAGAAAAAGCAAGAAGATAACCTCTCAAAATCAAGAATAATCTGCAGACTTTATAACCTATCCCATTTTATTATATTTGTTCGTTTGTTTCTCTTATCTTCATTCTTGATACTTTTTTTTCTTCCTCCAATTTGGCCGATTAACTCTCTACTGGTCTTACTCTCTCTTCTCCTTGAACTACACTACCCATAAGTGTTACATCTCCCATTATCTTTTCTCTTCTCTTCCTTTCTCTCTATGAGGGTTGCACTCCAAAACCCTTAACTCTCTCTCTCTCTCCTTTCTTTTTTCTTCTTTTAGTGGTTCCCTCTTTTTTTTTTCTCTCTCTCTTTCTTTTCTCCCTCTATATTAGTTTCTTCCTTTCTCCTTTACATCTCCTCTCATTCAAACCTCAATAACAAACAAATTATCTTATCTGGGACTCAAACCTATGTTTGTGGCATTTTGGGGGGTTTTTACTTCACCTTTTTAACTCACTAGCAGTGCTCCCATCCCTGGCTCTCCATATTATCTAGTTCTTGTTCCACTAAATACAATAGTAAGTTTTTAATTTGTCCCCCCATTTTTCCGTTTTCCTCTTATTCCTCTCATCATAACTCTTAGACAACCAACACCTAAAAGCAAATCATTTTATTCTTGACCCAAATTTTTTCCTTATTTGCTTTTTGTGGGTCCATACGCTCTTTTTTTTTCTTTTTTTTCTTTTTTTTCCTTTTTTTTTTTTCTTTCTTTTTTTCTTTTTTGCCCCTTTATTACTTTTCCCCAATTCAGGCCCTCCATCACAGGCATTGTTTGTTATAACTCACAGTCCACCACAAGATTTTCTCAAGAAAGAGGGGAGAGGAGAGGAGAAGAAAAAAGGAGGGGGGGAATAATTTCCTTTTTTTAAAAATTTTTATTTTATTTTATTTTTCTTTATTTCATTATTAATTTTTTTAAAAAAAACAACTCTTTTCGATTTTTTATTTTTTTTATTTTTTTTAACTTTTTATTCTTTATTAAATCTCATTAATACTATCAACAAAACCACCCGCAGATGCCATTAAGGAAGAGAAAATCGAATATCATGGATACAAAAGAAAGAGAGGTAACACAGCTAGATGAGGAAAAATCTATGGAGAAAAAATTTAATATATTGGAAACCTTGGAGCTAAATGACAGAGAATTCAAGATAGAAATCCTAAAAATCCTCCGAGATATACAAGAAAACACAGAAAGGCAATATAGGGAGCTCAGAAAACAACTCAATGAACACAAAGAATATATGTCCAAGGAAATTGAAACTATAAAAACAAATCAAACAGAGATGAAAAACTCAATTCACGAGCTGAAAAATGAAGTAACAAGCTTAGCTAATAGAACAGGTCAGATAGAAGAGAGGATTAGTGAAATAGAAGACAAGCAACTTGAGGCACAACAGAGAGAAGAAGAAAGAGACTCAAAAATTAAAAAACATAAGATAGCCCTACAAGAATTATCTGACTCCATCAAAAAGAATAACATAAGAATAATAGGTATATCAGAGGGAGAAGAGAGAGAAAATGGAATGGAGAACATACTCAAACAAATAATAGATGAGAACTTCCCAAGCCTGTGGAAAGAACTAAAGCCTCAAGTTCAAGAAGCAAACAGAACTCCAAGTTTTCTTAACCCCAACAAACCTACTCCAAGGCATATCATAATGAAATTGACACAAACCAACAGCAAAGAAAAAATTCTCAAGGCAGCCAGGGAAAAGAAGAATACAACATATAAAGGAAAGCCCGTTAGATTATCATCAGATTTCTCAGCAGAAACTCTACAAGCTAGAAGAGAGTGGACCCCAATATTTAAAGTCCTGAAAGAGAGGAACTTTCAGCCACGAATACTATACCCATCAAAGCTATCCTTCAAATACGAAGGAGAAATAAAAACATTCACAGATACAGAAAAGATGAGGGAATTTATCATCAGAAAACCCCCACTCCAGGAATTACTAAAGGGGGTTCTCCAATCAGATACAAAGAACAAAAAAAAACAGAGCCACAAGTAAAAGCTCCAAGAAGAACACAATAAAACCAAATTTAAACTGTGACAACAACAAAAAGAAAGAGGGGGAGAAGACGGAGATTAACAGTAGCAAAGGACGATGGAGTGCAAAAGTACTCACAAAATAGTTCGCTACAATGAACAGGGTAAGGACCCTTTTCATTACTCAAAGGTAACCACCATTGAAAAAACCACCACAGAAGCACATGAGATAAAAAAGATAGCAACAGAGGAAAGATGTATGGAATACAACCAAATAAAAACAAAAGATAGAAAAACGAAAGAGAAGGATCAAACAAGACACAAAACTAACAGAAAGCAAGATATAAAATGGCAATAGGGAACTCACAAGTATCAATAATTACACTAAATGTAAACGGATTAAACTCACCAATAAAAAGGCACAGAGTAGCAGAATGGATTAAAAAAGAAAATCCAACTGTATGCTGCCTACAGGAAACTCATCTAAGTAACAAGGATAAAAACAAATTCAAAGTGAAAGGCTGGAAAACAATACTCCAAGCAAATAACATCCAAAAAAAAGCAGGTGTAGCAATACTCATATCGGATAATGCTGACTACAAGACAGGAAAAGTACTCAGAGACAAAAATGGCCATTTCATAATGGCTAAGGGGATACTGAATCAAGAAGACATAACAATTCTTAATATATATGCACCAAACCAAGGAGCACCAAAATATATAAGACAGCTACTTATTGATCTTAAAACAAAAACTGACAAAAATACAATCATACTTGGAGACCTCAATACACCGCTGACGGCTCTAGATAGGTCATCCAAACAGAGAATCAACAAAGACATAGTGGCCTTAAACAAAACACTAGAGCACCTGGATATGATAGACATCTACAGGACATTTCATCCCAAAGTGACTGAGTATACATTTTTCTCCAGTGTACATGGATCATTCTCAAGAATTGACCATATTTTGGGCCACAAAAACAACATCAGCAAATTCAGAAAAATTGAAGTTGTACCAAGCATATTTTCTGATCATAAAGCCTTGAAACTAGAATTCAACTGCAAAAAAGAGGAAAAAAATCCCACAAAAATGTGGAAACTAAACAACATACTTTTAAAAAATGAATGGGTCAAAGAAGAAATAAGTGCAGAGATCAAAAGATATATACAGACTAATGAAAATGACAATACGACATATCAGAATCTATGGGATGCAGCAAAAGCAGTGATAAGAGGGAAGTTCATATCGCTTCAGGCATATATGAACAAACAAGAGAGAGCCCAAGTGAACCACTTAACTTCCCACCTTAAGGAACTAGAAAAAGAAGAACAAAGACAACCCAAAACCAGCCGAAGAAAGGAAATAATAAAAATCAGAGCAGAAATAAATGAATTAGAGAACAGAAAAACGATAGAAAACATTAATAGAACAAGGAGCTGGTTCTTTGAAAAGATCAACAAAATTGACAAACCCTTGGCAAGACTTACCAAGGAAAAAAGAGAAAGAACTCATATAAACAAAATCCAAAATGAAAGAGGAGAAATCACCACGGACACTGTAGATATTCAAAGAATTATTGTAGAATACTATGAAAAACTTTATGCCACTAAATTCAACAACCTAGAAGAAATGGATAAATTCCTAGAAAAATACAACCTTCCTAGACTGAGTCAAGAAGAAGCAGAAAGCCTAAACAGACCTATCAGTAGAGAAGAAATAGAAAAAACCATTAAAAACCTCCCCAAAAATAAAAGTCCAGGCCCTGACGGCTATACCAGCGAATTTTATCAAACATTCAAAGAAGATTTGGTTCCTATTCTACTCAAAGTCTTCCAAAAAATTGAAGAAGAAGCAATACTTCCAAACACATTTTATGAGGCCAACATAACCCTCATCCCAAAACCAGACAAGGATGGCACAAAAAAAGAAAACTATAGACCAATATCTCTAATGAATACAGATGCTAAAATACTAAACAAAATACTAGCAAATCGAATACAACAACATATTAAAAAAATAATACATCATGATCAAGTGGGATTCATCCCAGAATCTCAAGGATGGTTCAACATACATAAAACGGTTAATGTAATACACCATATCAACAAAACAAAGAACAAAAACCACATGATCTTATCAATAGATGCAGAAAAGGCTTTCGATAAAATACAACACAATTTTATGTTTAAGACTCTCAACAAAATGGGTATAGAAGGAAAATATCTCAACATGATAAAGGCCATATATGATAAACCATCAGCTAACATCATATTAAATGGCACTAAACTGAAGGCTTTCCCCCTTAAATCAGGAACAAGACAGGGTTGTCCACTCTCTCCACTCCTATTTAATGTGGTACTAGAGGTTCTCGCCACAGCAATCAGACAAGAAAAAGAAATAAAAGGCATCCATATCGGAAAAGAAGAAGTAAAGGTATCACTTTTTGCAGATGATATGATCCTATACATCAAAAACCCCAAAGAATCCACAAAAAGACTACTAGAAACAATAAGCCAATACAGTAAGGTCGCAGGATACAAAATTAACATCCAGAAGTCAATAGCCTTTCTATATGCCAACAATGAAACAACTGAGAAGGAACTCAAAAGAATAATCCCCTTCACGATTGCAACAAAAAAAATAAAATACTTAGGAATAAACATAACAAAGAATGTAAAGGACTTATATAATGAAAACTATAAACCATTGTTAAGGGAAATCGAAAAAGATATAATGAGATAGAAGAATATACCTTGTTCTTGGCTAGGAAGAATAAATATAATCAAGATGGCTATATTACCCAAAGCAATATACAAATTTAATGCAATTCCCATCAAACTTCCAATGACGTTTTTTAAAGAAATAGAGCAAAAAATCATCAGATTTATATGGAACTATAAAAAACCCCGAATAGCCAAAGCAATCCTAAAGAAAAAGAATGAAGCTGGGGGCATAACAATACCTGACTTCAAACTCTATTATAGGGCCACGACAATCAAAACAGCATGGTATTGGCAGAAAAATAGACACTCAGACCAATGGAACAGAATAGAAAGTCCAGAAATAAAACCACATATATATAGTCAAATAATTTTTGATAAAGGGGCCAACAACACACAATGGAGAAAAGAAAGCCTCTTCAATAAATGGTGCTGGGAAAACTGGAAAGCCACATGCAAAAGAATGAAACTGGACTACAGTCTCTCTCCCTGTACAAAAATTAACTCAAAATGGATCAAAGATCTAAACATAAGACCTGAAACAATTAAGTACATAGAAGAAGACATAGGTACTCAACTCATGGACCTGGGTTTTAAAGAGCATTTTATGAATTTGACTCCAATGGCAAGAGAAGTGAAGGCAAAAATTAATGAATGGGACTACATCAGACTAAGAAGTTTTTGCTCAGCAAGAGAAACTGATAACAAAATAAACAGAAAGCCAACTAAATGGAAAATGATATTTTCAAACAACAGCTCAGATAAGGGCCTAATATCCAGAATATACAAAGAACTCATAAAACTCAACAACAAACAAACAAACAATCCAATAAAAAAATGGGAAGAGGATATGAATAGACACTTCTCCCAGGAAGAAATACAAATGGCCAACAGATATATGAAAAGATGCTCATCTTCTTTAGCTATTAGAGAAATGCAAATCAAAACGGCAATGAGATACCACCTCACACCTGTTCGATTAGCTGTTATTAGCAAGTCAGGTAATAGCAAATGTTGGAGAGGCTGTGGAGAAAAAGGAACCCTCATACACTGTTGGTGGGAATGTAAAGTAGTACAACCATTATGGAAGAAAGTATGGTGGTTCCTCAAAAAACTGAAAATAGAACTACCTTATGACCCAGCAATCCCTCTACTGGGTATATATCCCCAAAACTCAGAAACATTGATACGTAAAGACACATGCAGCCCCATGTTTATTGCAGCATTGTTCACAGTGGCCAGGACATGGAAACAACCAAAAAGCCCATCAATAGATGACTGGATAAAGAAGATGTGGCACATATACACTATGGAATACTACTCAGCCATAAGAAATGATGACATCGGAACATTTACAGCAAAATGGTGGGATCTTGATAACATGATACGAAGCAAAATAAGTAAATCAGAAAAAAACAGGAACTGTATTATTCCATACGTAGGTGGGACATAATACTGAAACTAAGAGACATTGACAAGAGTGTGGTGGTTACGGGGGGGGAGGGGGGAATGGGAGAGGGATAGGGGGTGGGGAGGGGCACAAAGAAAACAAGATAGAAGGTGACAGAGGACAATCTGACTTTGGGTGGTGGGTATGCAACATAATTGAATGACAAGATAACCTGGACTTGTTATCTTTGAATATATGTATCCTGATTTATTGATGTCACCCCATTAAAAATATACAATTATAAAAAAAAAAGAAATAAATAAATAAGGGAGTCAAAAAAAAAAAAAGAAAACAATGCTTATAAGGAAGCTAAAGAAACATAGGGGGAGAATGATTGAACTCAGGGTGAATTTAAACAAATTGATATTAAACATAAAAGAATACATAGAAACCATAAAAAACAACCAGTCACAAATAAAGAATACAGTATCTAAAGTGAAGAATACACTATAAAGAAATAACAGTATAGTAGACAAAGCAGATCAAATAAGTGACTTGTTAGACAACATAGCAGAAAACACCCAATCAAAAGAAAAAAATTTTTTTTAACAAATGACTAATTTAAGGGACCTTTGAGACAACATAAAGCACCACAACATCTGCATCATAGGGGTACAAGAATGAGAAGAGATAGAGCAACAACAGCAAACAAGCAAACAATAAATTTAAAAAATATGCAGAGGACCTGAATAGACACTTCTTCCAAGAAGGCATACAAATGGCCAAGAGATAGATGAAAAGATGCTCATTTTCATTAGCTATTACAAAAATGCAAATAAAAACTATAATGAGATAGTACCTCACACATGTTAGTTTGGCTGTCATCAACAAGGCAGTCAATAACAAGTGTTTGAGAGGTTGTGGAGGAAAAGGAATTTCAATTCTGGTGGGAATGTAAACTGGTACAGTCATTATAGAAGACAGTATGGGCCTGACCTGTGGTGGCACAGTGGATAAAGTGTCAACCTGGAAATGCTGAGGTTGCCGGTTCGAAACCTTGGGCTTGCCTGGTCAAGGCACATATGGGAGTTGATGCTTCCAGCTCCTCCCCCTTCTCTCTCTCTGTCTCTCCTCTCTCTCTCTCACTCTGTCTCTCCCTCTCCTCTCTAAAATGAATAAATAAATAAAAATTAAAAAAAGATTAAAAAAAAAGACAGTATGGTGGTACTGCAAAAAATTAAGAACAGAATTATGACTCCCTAATGACCCAGAAATCTTTTTACTGGATATCTACTCAAAAATGTTGGTATGCAAAGACACATGCAATTTCATGTTCATGACAGCATTATTCACAGTAGCTAAGACATGGAAATAAACAGAGTGTCCCTGCAGAAGGTTGAATAAAGATGTGGTACATACATACAATGGAATGCTACTCACCCATAACAAAAGATGACATGTTGCCATTTATGACAACATGAATGAACCTTGAGAACTTTAGATGGGGTGAAATAAGTAAATCAGAAGAAGCTAAGAAGTATATGATTTCACACATCAGTGGAATATAAAACTGAGACTATGGACATAGGCAAAAGTGAAGTGGTTACCAAGGTGAGGGGGTAGGGGAAGGGGAGCAAGAGGGACAAATATATGGTGACAGAAAATGATTTGAGTCAGAGTGATGGGCAAACAACACAATCAACAGTTCAAATGCTATAGAGATGCTCACCGGAAACCTATGTACTCTTATTGATAAATGTGACCCCACTAAATTTAATTTCAAAATAAAAAAAATTTAAAAAGATAGATACATCAAGTGATTGAAAACTTATTTGAATAAATAATGATTAAAAGCTTCCCTAAACTGGTGGGGGGAAAAACAGTGCTTATAAGGAATCTAGATACCAGGAGGTGTAGAGCATCCCAACAAGATAAATCCAAAGAGGTCTACACCAAGACATATCATAATTAAAATGTCAAAGTTAAAGACAGAGATAGAATCTTAACAAAAACAAGAGAAAGATGCTTAGTTACCTACAAAGGAACTCTGATTAAATTCTAGCTTAGCCCTGGCAGGGTAACTCAGTTTGTTAGGGCATCATCTCAATATGCCAAGGTAGTCGGTTTGATCCCTGGTAAGCACACATACAAGATGAATGCATAAATGAATGAATGAGTGGGAAAAGTCTCTCTTTCCCTGTCTGTCTCCACCTTTTCCTCTCTGTCTAAAACCAATTAATAAAACTTTTTTTAAAAAAGACTGTCAACTTATTTCTCAGCAAAAAAAATTCAGACTAGAATGTTTCAAAAGGGGGGAGAGGGGAAAGGGAGAGGGAAAGGGGGAGGGGGAGGGGCACAAAGAAAACTAAATAGAAGATGACAGAGGGCAATCTGACTTTGGGTGATGGGTATGCAACATAATTGAAAGACAAGATAACCTGAACTTGTTGATCTTTGAATATATGTATCCTGATTTATTGATGTCACCCCATTAAAAAAATAAAATTATTTAAAAAAAAAGAAATATTCAAAGTGATGAAAAGCAAGTGACTTCAGCCAAGACTACATTATCCACCAGGGCTCTCATTTAAAATTGAAGGAAGAAATAAAGAGCTTCCCAGACATGAGAATGCTAAAGAAGTCGATTACCATCAATCCAGTATTACAAGAAATGTTAAAGAATCCTCTTGAAAAATAAAAAGAAAGGAAGAATAAAAAGAAAGGTAGAATATAGCTATATAGAATAAAATGGCAACGGAATAGGTGCATGTTTCAACTGCTACCTCCCAGGACCAAATTGGATTACAACTTAATTTAAGAACAATCATCTTGAAAAACCAACTTTGGACTAAAGGAAGAGTAGTCTGTAACCAAGCATCACAGAAGAAGCCACACTGAGACTGATAGGAAGGGCAGAAATGCAGACAGGGCTGCCCTGCTCCCAGGAGGGAGGATAGTCTGAGGCTCCGAAGGAACTTTCACTGTGGAAAGGGTCATCCTGAGAGGTGTGGGTGATCATCCCCAGGCCCGGAATCCCAGCCTAAAACCCCAGAGCCTAGAAAAGGTTCCCAGACAGCATTTGGTGATGAAAAGAGCAGGATTTCTGTCTGCAAGAAAGAGATTGAGATTTCTGAGATGCAGGCTCCATCTTAAAGGGCCTGCACAGAAAACCTTGTTCACAGCCACTTACCTGGGGCTCTGATGGAGGGAGAGCTGACAGGACTGGAGAGTTGCATAAGGAAAGTGTAAAGTTGGAGGTCCAGGGAGAAACATTGTGGGGAACGGCCACCAGACCCCTATGCGCAGTCATTCTCCAATACTGCAGTCGTCATGTTTGTTGGGCAGAGCACCCCCTTTATGTGGCATCAGCCTGGGGAAAAGCAAGTGCTCCACCCTTGCCCTTGGGAGTCTCTCCTACCCCAGTCATGGTGATGGGTCTTTCTGAGAGGTCACAAATAGGGGGGGCTTTGTCAGTGGTTCGGTATTCTGATGTTGAGACCAGAGCTTTCCACTAACTCTCCCAAGTATGAGACTGGTACTTTCACCTCACAGGAAATTCAGAAGAAACTATCTAGAGAATGGGCATACCACACCTCTGAGTTCAGAGGTCACCAGAACCTACAGTCACACCTTACTGAGGTCTGTAAAAAAAGTCTAGACAGACTGACACACAGGAATGAGGGTGGAGCCACACCCACCATTCTTCCTAATCCCTGAATTTTCGCAGGCTGTAGACTCTAGCAGAGGTTTTTTCAGTAGCCTTGCTGAACAAGAAGTCAGAAGACAGAGGCTGCAGGAGGCAGAACTCAGGGAAACTTGGCCTTTTAAGTGGATCATGCCTCAGACCCAGTGTGGGTAAAATCCAGACTAGGAGTACAGCTTGGTATTTCCATGTACACCTGGGCCCAGCAGAGGCAGCCACAAACTCTGGATTCCTTGTTGTTTCAAGAAGGTTGCTGAAGGCCAGTCACAGGCAGTGTCTCCTTTTGGTCTGCACCAGGTTCCTGCCAGGGAGGCCCAGGGCTGGCACATTCAAAGGCCAGTTGCAGAAAGTACCAGTTCAGGACCTAACAACCCTTGCTAGAGTGGTATCCTAAGTAAAGGCTCCTCACACCTGGCCCAGATGGAGAAAGTTCCACTCTTGTGATCAGCACCAGCACAGCAGCTCATGTGCATTGGATAGGGTGGAGTTTCAGAGTCAGCGAGCCAGGATGCTGGATATCCTGCCCTGCTGGGCTAGATTCCACAGGGGGAAGAAAGAGAGGCTTGGAGCATGGACATTTAAAGTGTGGGTCCCTGTGAGTCTATTGTTGGATCTGGTCAAGAGGCTTAGCCACCTTTGGGGGGAGCACAGTCAGCCCCAGAAGAGGACTTTCTCAGTCTTTCTCTCTGAGATCAAGGTCTCACCAGCTGAAAGGACTTCTACAGAGGGCACTGTTGGCCATACTTTGTCTGAACCTGCTGCTCATCTTGTTGGGGAGAAATAAAATTTGAGTATCTAGCAGTGGCTGAGGGTTTAAGCTTTGGACTAGGGGCCACATTCCACATACTAAGCTCCTGAAAAAGAAATCTGTGGTGTAGAGGGTCCCACAAATATTGTATTCACAACCTCAGCTGCCCTATCCCAGCAAGCATGCAAAGTGTTGAGGGGTTGGTTAGGTGAGGCCAGTCTGAGCCCACACTAAAGTCTTACTACAGAAGACTCTGTGAGAAGACAATGCAGCTACAAGAGGAGGTGGAGCAGCTGAAATGTGGAGGCAAATCTTACAGAGCTTGGGGCTTTTACAGAGCTCTTGTCATACTTAAGCAGGAGGAAGCTGATCCTTATACAAAGGTTGGCATCTCCCATACTACCCAGGCAAGAAAACACAGACACAAACAACAAAAAGTGCAGTCAGTATCTGCAGACAGGTAGCCCACAGCAGGTTACAAACAATAACTGATGCCAACCCAAGAAGATCCAGAGCCAACACAACTGGTAGTGGGTGGCAGACAACACCAACCTTATATTCAGCTACCTACACAAGCAACATGCACAAAGGTGGAGTCTAGCACGCACCAAAAACTGGAGAATAAATACACACAACAAGACAGACATTGTACAGTGTGTAATACACATGATCAAGGTTTACCCTTATAGCTAGCCAACCTGAAGAAATAATTGTATCCATGAAAGGACCAAATTCATTCAATACTCACATACAACAAGAGATAAAATTCTACTCTCAAGGAGCATTCCTAAAACAAGGAAAACAGGTGACCTGGAGGTCAGTACCACTGAACCCATCTTTTTCATAAATACACCACAAAAATTTCAAAGTCAAACAGCACTGCCTAATTCACCAACAAAATGGGAGACAGAGAAATGTGAACCAAATTAATCAACAAGAGAAATCTCCAGAAAAAACTGAACGAGAATACAAGTCCTGGGAGACAATATGGCCACAGAGTAGGCGGATGGTCCAACTCCCACTTCCCAGACCCAAGGTGGATTACAACTTAATTCTGAGAACACTCATCTTGAAAGACCAACGTTGAACTAAACTAAGGAGATTCTATAGCCAAGGACCACTAAAGAAATCACACTGAGACTGGTAGGAAAGGAAGAGACACAAAAAGGGCTGCCCTGCTCCCAGGAACAAGCAAAGGCCCAAAAGCACTCTTGCGACAGGGAGGGCTGTCCAGTGAGTTGTGGATCCTCAGCCCCAAAACTGGAATCCAAGCCTACAGACCTGAAGCCTGGAAGGCACTTACAGAATATATTTGGCTGAGAAAAGAGCCTAGATACTGTTTGAGAGGAGACAGAACGCTCGGATCCAGGCTCTGTATTAAAAGGACTGCTCACAGCCACATTCTTGGAGCTCCAGTAGCAGGGAACACTGGGAGGATTGGAGTTGCCAGGAGAGAAAGTAGTCTCAGAGGCACAGGGGGAGACACTTTGAGGGATGGACACCCTAATCCCTGGTTGAGTCACTCCCCAAATCTAAAGTGAACATTTTTCCTGAAAACAGCATCACCAGCAAGGGGCAGAAATTAGCCCATCCACTGGAGGCTCTCCTGCCCCAGTTAGAATAAAGAGGTGCTTAGAGGCAGGAAGCATGTTAGGGACACAAATAGGGTATGTAGATAGCCAGTAGTATATGAAAAGAGGTTCAATGTCATTAATCATCAGAGAAATGCAAATTAAACATCAGTGAGATATCACCTCACACCTGTCAGAATAGTTATCATCAATAAATCAATAAGCAACAAGTGTTGACGAGAATGTGGAGAAAGGGGAATCTTTTTGCACTGTTGGTGGGAATTCAGATTGGTGCAGCCACTGTGGAAAGCATTATGGTGTAACCTCAAAAAATTAAAAATGGACTCAGCTTCTGTACTTCTTGATATAGATATGAAAAACAAAACAAAACACTATTTCAAAAGAACATATGCACCCCTATATTCATTGCAATTTTATTTACAATAGCCAATCTATGGAAGCAACCCAAGCATCCATCAGTAGACAAGTGGATATGAAAGCTGTGGTACAAAATAAGTCAGAGAAAGACAAATGCCATATGATTTCACTTATATGTGGAACCTTGAACAAACAAAATAGAAACAGACTCATAAATACAGAGGACAGACTGATAGTTACTAGAGGGGAGGAGAGTTTGGGGGACTGGGTGAAAAGGGTGAAAGGTTTAAGAAGTACAGACTGATAGTTACAAAATAGTCATGGGAAGGTAAAATACAACATAAGGAATATAGTCAATGTTATTGCAGTAACTATGTATGATGTCAGGGGTGTACTGGAAATATCAGGGGAAACACTTTGTAAAGTGTTTTTCTAACCCTGATGCTGTACACCTGAAACTAATACAAAACAATATTAAATGCAAACTGTAATTGAAAAAAAATTAAAAGAATATTTGCACATGGCAAATTTTAAATATATATATATATATATATATATTTTTAACTGGGGATACGTAAGTTAAAAAGAAGTAACTGACCTGGCCACAGTATGAGACATTCATAGCCTTGAAAAGCAACTACCAAGTGTATTTCTTTTTTTTAAGACTTTTTTTTTATTTATTGACTTTAGAGAAAGGAGAGAGACAAAAGAAAGAAGGGGGAGGAATGGGAAACATCAACTCATAGTTGCTTCTCATATGTGCCCTGATCGGGCAAGCCCAAGGTTTTGAACCAGCGACCTCAGCGTTCCAGGTTGATGCTCCAACAACTGTACCACCACAGCAGCACAGGTTCAGGCCACCAAATGTATTTCTTAAACAAGTGTTTTGTAAGTTCAAATGTACTACCTCTATCCAAAGTGAAAGAATGCTCTGGAAATAAATTATCTATGAAATGTGACCCCCCCCAAAAAAAGTGGAATATTACTCAACCATAAAAAATAACAAAATCTTATCATTTATGGCAGCATGGATTGTCTTAGAGGGTAGTATTCTAAGTGAAATAAGTCAGTTAGATAAACACAAATACCATACAATTTCCTTTAATGTGGAATCTAAATAACAATATAAACAAGTAAACATAATAGAAATAGACTCATTGATACAGAGAACCAACTGATGGTTTCCAAATGGGAGGGGTTGGGGAGACTGAGTGAAGATGGTGACGGGATTGAGAAGTACAGATTGGTAGTTACAGAATATTCATGAGAATGTTAAATACAACATAGGAAATACAGTCAATAATAGTGTAATAACTATGTATAGTGCCAGTTTTATACTGGAAATATCAAGAACACTTTGTAAAGTGTTTGTATAACCACTATGCTATACACCTAAAACTAATACAAAGTAGTATTGAATGTAACAAAAAAAAAAACCCAAAAAACAAAGACTAGCCCTGTAAGAGGTCGTGCAGCTGGAACTGAAGTCTTTCTCAGCCTTCAAGAAACAGTACAGAACATACAGCGGCAGTACTTTCTACCTGATGTGATTTGAAGTGTGGGAACCTATGAGTGAACAAAGGCTTCGCAGAGAAAGCCCTGTCAAGGTAAACAGCTTCATAACTATGGCTAAACAAATGCCAATGCCCCCCAAAAAAGAACATCCTGCAAGGATACCCCAGTACCTTAGTGCTGGACAAGTAGGCTTTGTTGCCAGAGCAATCTTCCTAAAGCACAGTTAGGTTGTCATCCCCCTCCCAGGATAGAATCTAAAGTACTGGACTAGGCATTTGAAACCCTCTATATTTTTATTGCTGCCTCCCCTATCTCCCTTACCCAGCTCCTGTGATCCTCTGAAGTCACTTTTCTGTTTCCCTCCTCAAACTTTGTTAGATATCCTTGCTCTGCTGATATCCCATGTGTTCTCCTTCCCTACTGATTTTTCTAGGGACAGTTCAAATGCCACCTCCTCAAGAACCTGTGATTCTTTTGGAAAGGGGGGGCCTCTAGCCTCTGGATTCTTCTGCACAGCTCTTAGGTGTTTTTCATACAATCAAAAGTGCTTTCTTAACTACATTAATCTTCCAAGCCAGAATGTGCTTTTTGAGGATGAGGATTGCTTTTATTATTTTTTAATATCCCTTCTCAGTGCCTAGCACAGTGCCTCAGAACCACTTGTGGAATGCTTCAAAAATAAGTTTTTATTCTATCAGGAAATTCACCTTATTTTATTGTATTATCATAATGCATCGGTCAATTGTAAAACTACTCCAAAGGCCACGATAATGAAACTGAAACAACTTATAGATAGGAACCTAAAAGCATGGTATTACTTATCTGTATATCTATGTTATGTGTTGATATTGAGACAGACTATGGAAATGAACCCCACTTCTATCTCCTCCATCTCCACCACACCCACATAGTACCTTTTTCATAACCTCCACTCCACCTTACCCTTATTCCGAACCACTTTAGCCTCTTTGTTGTCCCTAGAATTTTCACTTCCAAATCCCTTCCATTCTCACCCTCCTCCCCATATCCTTTCATATTAGAGGACATAGATCTTTCACTACTCCAGTTGCAAGGCCCACCCCAAAAACAATTTCGGGAACTCCAAGGCTACCCTAATATCCAGAGTGATGATCCTGTGTAATGAGCTAAACACACAATACAAGATCTGGGATAGTTAGGCAAGTTTCAAATATGTATCAGTAGTTTTCAACTCAAACACAAAGATTCTACATCCTGCTTTTTAAATTGATCTATTTTGGTCTTTTTTCTAAAATATAATGGAGTTTAATGTTTTACTGATTTTTATTTATAGAGAAGGGAGAACATTTATTGAGTACCTTTAGGCGCCAAGCGTTGTGCTAGATACTTGAAATAGGAACTTCATTCTATTTCCAGAATGACTTTAGGAGACCTATATTTCCATTTTACAGATGAAGAACTGAGTTTAACAGAAATTGATTTGCCCAAAATTATGCAGTGAATTTGTAGAGCCAATATTCTACTGTTGGTCACCTTTTAATAAAAAAAAATGCATACTCTTTTATATCATGCTATATCCTCATATAAAACCCAATTCATTCTGACTTCATCTTCCACTTCAAAATAAAGATCACCAAAAAGATGTAACCTTAGTAAAAGGAAGTCTTTACATTTCTATGAAAAAGGAGCACTACTGCACCATTAAGAATGCCACCATCATTGATCTCAGGATCGATTGCTTAATTTTCCTAAAAAGAAGATTGAATCGACTCACTACCAAGTATTACCTATCAAGTATCATGACATCGTTTTACAGCATCACATAATCACCAGTATAATCTATTTTTTAAAAATTGTGTCCTACCTGAGGTACCCCCCCAAAAAATTTACAGCCTAATAGGTATTACCTGAACAGTTTCTTTCTAGAAATTAAGTGTATGATACAGTGGATGGAGACTCCAGATTTTACTAAGATGTCCAGTTTTACATTTTGATAAAATGTGGTTGAACTGGCCAAAGCAGTAAAAGCAAACTACAAAATAAACAATAAATAATAAAAGTATCCTATAACCAAGTAAACACTTGTTAGTCCTTCCTCTTTAAGAATTTTAAATAAGGTCACATTTATTCATTCAACAAACATTTATTGAACACCAAACCAAGTAAACACTTGTTAGTCCTTCCCCTTTAAGAATTTTGAATAAGGTCACATTTATTCATTCAACAAACATTTATTTAACACCAGCACTATGCTAGGTGTTAAGGAATATAACTGTGAACAAGATAAACGGGGCTCCAGCCCTAACTGGGCATTGCTGCTTTAAATGATCTTGCTAACTAGTTATTCTCCAATAGAATTATATTTTTTTGAAAGTCAGAGTCATATGAGGCCTCTTACAGAATACTTTTAAAGTTTCTTTATGGCAAACTCAAAAAAACCCTTTGTTTAACTTAGAGAAAGAAGACATAGATTCGAGTATCCTTTCAACAACCATGTTGACGCAGGAGTCTCCAAACTACAGCCTGCCGGGCGCATGCAGCCCTCTAAGGCCATTTATCCACCCCCGCTGCACTTCTGGAAGGGGCACCTCTTTCATTGGTGGTCAGTGAGAGGAGCACATTGACCATCTCATTAGCCAAGAGCAGGCCCATAGTTCTCATTGAAATACTGGTCAGTTTGTTGATTTAAATTTACTTGTTCTTTATTTTAAATATTGTACTTGTTTCTTTTTTTTTTTTTACTTTAAAATAAGATATGTGCAGTGTGCATAGGGATTTGTTCACAGTTTTTTTTATAGTCCGGCCCTCCAACAGTCTGAGAGACAGTGAACTGGCCCCTATGTAAAAAGTTTGGGGACCCCTGATGTTGAGGGTTGAGTTAATTTTCAAACAAAATGGTGGCTGGTAACCAAAGTAACAGACTATTCGGATGCACTTGTGGGTTGGGTCAAACTGCACACTGATGTTCGCCATGGCGCCACTGAGGCCATGCAATGCGCTGGCCTAATGAAAGGGCTTCAGGCCAACATCCACCAATAAGCTCCAGTCAGTGGCCAAAGCTTGGCTCAAGGGCGCAGCAGGTGGCTTTGGGGGTATCCTGGGTGTCCCTGGTGTAGGAGGAGCAAGGGGCACTTTGCCACACAGGAAGCTAATCAGGTCTTCTTGAAGAATAGTGCTTTGTCCCTTCTTCACTCAATCCAGCACATCTTTGATGTTACGCTGGTAGCCTATCTGGACGCCCAGATCAAAACTTCTTTGGTGGGCATTCCTCCCCTCTTTGTAGAGGCTAGCTACAGCCATGGCCGCACTCTGGAAGGGGTCCCACATAGAGTGTTCTGGCTGTGGACACCCTGAACCCTTGTAGAACTGGGCTACGGAGTTGGCCGAGGTCTGGAAGAGATGCCACAGCTTCTGCTCATTTCTCTTGGGCCCCATCTCCTCTCTGTCCTCCTCTTCTTGCAGCTAGGGAGGCAGCTGCTCTTCCCGCTCCGCTGACGCTCCCACTTGGAGAACCAGTGCTCCGCGTGCTTCAGCTGTCCTTCCATTCTCCTCCTGACGGGTCGCCTACTGTTGCTTCTACACCTCACTTCACCGCGGGCCCGGAGTTTTCCCCTCTTTAAGCGGAGGCCACCTCCTTCGCTTGCACGGGCAGGCGATGAAAGAGCCAGCGGAAGGGGTCTAGAACCGATTGCTCCAGCGCGCACCGCCCGCGGTGCGGATGCAAGCCCCGCCCGCCGCTCGCTCGATTAGGCCTTAGGCTACTCCAGGAGATAAGTCCGCAGCCTCCAGTGCCGGATACCTTGTTGTTCCCTTCCGGCCCCATAGTCTACTCCTGTGGCACCCCGCCTCCTTCAATGTGCAGAGCCGCCGCTGTCGCTATCGCCACAGCTATAGTAGCCACCGTCACCCCCGCCGTCCCCACCCCCACTTAGCTGCCGTTGCTGCACAGAGAGCTGTGAGGGTAGCAGGCTGGAGTGCTGGCCTCAAAGCGGCGTTTGCCTACCGCTTGGCCCCATTTTTACATATTTTTGAGACGTGGGCTTCATCCACTGAGCTGTTCAAATTTTACATCCTATGTTACCAGAGAGGATTATGGGGCAACTTCATGGTGTCAATCACATCCAGGTCACTGATCAGGGAAGGAAGGAAGCAGCATGTTCCGGTGAATAAGCAGGCATCTGAATCGCAGCAGTGTTCTACATACAGTAGGCACCCCCCAAAAAGTGTTTTCTGTGAATCAGTGCAGCATTTTGTAGAGGAGAAAGAAAAAAATCACTTCACGCAAATCCCATCCTTAGGTTTCCTTCACCACACCATCCTTAGACCTCGGTTTTCCCAAGTGTCCAATGAGATTGTTAGATTAGGTCTCTGGAAAGCACTTACAGTAGTGATTTAGGACTTTCCTGCTGTCCCAGCAAAGCACCTCTTCTGGGCAAGTTAGACACTTAACACATTCTAACAGTCGCACTCAGAAATGACATTTTTTTCCTACAATATTTTTGCAAGGTTTTCTAAAAGAATGGATTAGTGGTTTTCTGTGTGCTCTATTTTCAACTATTGAAAACCCCAAGATGAAGGAGAAAGAAAATAGGAAAATGAAGTTCCAAACACGGGATTTTCTCCTCTAGTGTAAATTCAGTACTTTTAGGAAAGAAAACACACACACACACACACACACACACACAAGCTTATGTAATTTCCTTCCAACATTCTTATAATTCTAATTCTGTCTACTTAAAACATCATAAGACCAACATTAAGCTAAAACACTATGCGATACTGAAGTCTTTTTCTTTAAGTTCAATAACAACCTCCTTGTAATGATGTGATCACTTTATATTTCCTGACAATTCCAGAGCAAACAATGTTAAGAGAAAAAAAATTATCACTGAGGTAAGAATAACAACAAAAATGGAAGGAAACAACATGAAATGAGTTTTTAAATTTAGGAGAAAAAGTTAGAATTTCACAATTTTTCTTGTAGAATATTTGCTCAGTCTCCCGAAAACCTTACAATTCAGATAAAGGAAGCTAACTTTTCCAGCAAAATACATTTGTTTAATAATTTCCAAGTATGAAAATTAGTACCTAAAATAAAATGTTCTGATCATTAATCCTTATTTTCTTCCTTAAAAGAAATATGTTTCTAAGTTAAATATAAAAAATAATAATAATAAGAGGGGATCGTGCCCTTTCTCTGCAAACTGGGTTTTTTCACGGTTCATTAAACCCTTTTTCCACATGTGTAATTGGTCTCTTCTCATTTACATAAAGGAGGGATGAAGCAAAAGACCTACGATCAGCCCACAATGAGCAATACATTTGTCATTCTCGTATGTTTAAAAAAAATTGTAGAAGAAAACTCCAAAAAAGGCAGACCTCTCCCACACGCACACACCACACCCACATATACCATCCGTGAAATTTTTCAGGACCAAGGAGTTAATTAGTTTGCGAGTCTTGGTGATTGTCCTGCATAGAGTGCCTCACATTTTATCATGAAATCATGTTTTCATTTTATTTCTCTACATAAAAAGCTTTGATTTAAATGACTGAGTATGACACCATATCCTATTTTCTCCCCTCATTTTTGAGTTGATTGAAAACCAAAAAAGAAAAGTGGCACTGTTTTGAAAAAGCATAACCTTCTCTGCTTGGGCTTGATTTGTCTGGTTGGTATCCTTCTTTCAGTTTATTTCAGCACCTGATTAATTAATTAGTACTTAGAGATGGCTAGCCCCAGTTAGCAATTTTCGTGCCATGCATGGTGAAATATTGAATATTGCATTGAAATTTCTGCTCCACACCCTAATTATTATCACCCCACTACTTTTAAAACTGTTGCACCAACTTATTGTAATATAACCAGACAACTGTGTAGAAAAATGTTATTTCTGAGAAATAATGGTAGACTTAATATTTTCCACTGTTGCTCTTAACACATTTAAATAACACAATTGAAAGGGGAAATTATAATTCAATTAACCTCCAATCATCTTATTCCATACAAAAAATTATTTAAAATGGGAAAGATATTAGAAAAATCACACCCAAAACAATGTAATTTTTGTCTAGTTCCTCAAATGGCAAAGAATGTTTACAAAATATCCTATCTGAGAATACTGTTTCTATATAAGTTGAAAATGTTTCAAATTTTTTAAAAAAGAATAAAAAATAGAAACAAAAAGAAACCAAAAAACCAAGATCATTTTAACTAGCTGTAAGAACATGATGCTATCTGTGTGTTACGAGTAGGGGGCTTTTGATGTTTGAAAATGCTGGCATGGTTTAGGAATGAGTTTTCTGTGGGAAAAAAAACATTCCTTGTCTGCTTCTTCATTCTTCCATAATTTTGAAGTCATGGCTAAGTTTAAAATCAACTAGGGAAAATAGTTTTAGGAATTAAGTTAGAACACAAACTTAGAGGAGTCTAATTTTTGACATTTCTTAATGTACCATTACCAAAAAGGGCCCCAGTTTATCAATAATTTTCAGTATTATTGGTAGCTATTTTTACTTGAAAGAATCCTTATATATCAGTAGTGGGTTGCCTGTAATTGTAAGACTTGAATGGTACACAAAACTGGATACACAACGACACAGATCAGTAAATGGGTAAGACTGAAAGCAAAAGTAAACACCAACTTTAGGAAATGAAAGAAGTTAAAAGATAAGTGTTAAGGGCCTTATTCATTTTGGAATATAAAACAAGATTTAGTAGCTTTCCACTTAATCTGAATGAAAAGAATCACTACCTTACATATTGCAGTGATAATGTAATGGGGAAAGAAAACAAAAAAAGTCTTTGTACAAATGACACCTCCTATAGTTGGTGTAAAGAAACTTTTCCCCTTGGTATCTACTAACAAATTCTAATTAATGCTGCACATTCCTTTACTGAAATCATTTAATGCGTAACAAGGGGGGTAGAAAGAAATGCTGAATGCTTGTGATTGCCCTGTTAGAATTATGGGAGTGAAAGCCTGGGGCCCCAAACTTACTGTCTATTAAATCCAAGCTTTGAAAAAGAAAATGCAACCTACAAAAGCTGTCAATCTTCCTTGCCCCTAAAGCCTGGGTTCACATGGATTCAAGTGACAGCCCTCCTCCCCCATGCACAATACATCAATCTGTCTCTCCCACAAGCACCCACAGCCCATTGTGCTGGCTGCAGGTGCCTATTATGGCACCCATGGCTGCATCCCACAGCTCTGCCCCTGAGAAACAGGAACTGCCGACAATGGAGCCCTGTGGGAAGACAGAGGTTGGTGTTCGGAGGGACAGCAGACAGATGGTAAAGGGTACAGGGTAGTAAGGTAGTTTCAAAACAAATGTCAAACATTCTAAATTATTGCTCTCATGTGTATCCCCTTTTAAACTGCCTTTGTTTCAATCACCATCTGCCATAATCATAAAAACATTTACTTGTTATGATGAATATTTGCTCCCCTTTTTGAGTGGTAGTGCAGAAGGTGACCTTCAGTACTCTATTCCTACTATTTAGCCTGTAGGTTTCTCAATGTCACAAACTGAGGAGTTTTAGTTAAGTGACACCAGTAGACCATATATGAGAAAAATAATATTTCTAGTTTCTTTCAAGGTTTATGATTTCCTTTTGAGCTTACCATAATTTATGGCATCTTAAGGGGCAAGGTTTATAAAAACTAGTTACTTTAGGTAATATATTTGTAAAATTAAAGTACTATAAGGTTTCATACAAGCATCAAATTGAACAGGAGGAAATTCTTTTTTGGTAAGGTGTCATAAAATAAGATGAGGTGAATTTATTAATAAGGGTAATGAATGTTTCTGACTCAGTCTCTTTCCTTATTTTAAAACATATTGATAAAATAAGTAAAATTATAAAAAGATATAATTACTAAATACTATTAATATCAATTGTTACTATCAAAAAATCCATTTTAAACATTTCATTTTATAAAATTTCACTTGTCTATGATGTTTTTAATCTTCTGAGTTATAGACTAATTAAAATCAATAAATCGAAGAATTAATCTGTATGCCAAAAAACATATATTAGTTCAAGTAATATCATTTAGTTGCTTTTGCCTTTACTTTATCATCTCAATATACCAACTTATTCTTGTTTCCAAGATAATTTATCATAAACTAAACTGAAGCTAACAGTAACTTTATCACAAATAAAAAAAGACCAAGACCCTGGCTGGTTAGCTCAATAATAGAGCATCAGCTGGGTGTGTGAATGTCCCAGTTTCTATTCCCAGTTGGCACACAGGAGAGGTTCCATCTGCTTCTCCATCCCTCCCCATCTCTCTCTCTCTCTCTCTCTCTCTCTCTCTCTCTCTCTCTCTCTCTGTGTGTGTGTGAGTGTGTGTGTGTGTGTGTGTGTATCTATCATTTCCCCCTCTTGCAGCCATGGCTCAATTTGAGCAAGTTGGCCTCAGGTGCTAGGGATGGCTCAATGACCTCCACTTCAGGTGCTAAGAAGAGCTCAGTTGCTGAGCAACAGAGCAATACCCCAGATAGGCAGAGCATCACCCCCTAGTGGGCTTGTCAGGTGGATTCTGGTCGGGGCACATGTGAGAGTCTATCTCTGCCTCCCCTCCTCTCACTGAATAAAAAAAAAATGTGACCAAGATAAATCTGATACAAAAAGCTGTAAGTCATGGTCAAAAGGAGTGGTACCTTCAATATAATGTCATGGACTAAAACTAGCCAATTTTCCTGAAGGAAACAAGGAGGTTTGGGTTTGCTGTCAAAAACTGCAAACTAAGCTTTAACTACGGACTCTCAAGGATCCAAGTGAACTCCAGCCAAGGAGAGCTTAATTAGCAAAGCTGGTTTGGGTTTTAAATTGCACAAGAAAAAGAACCAATACAATATGAAAGCATACTATGGTGTAGTGTAGCAAGAAATTCATTTTTCTACCATGTGCGTGTGTAGTAAATTTGCAAATTTTGTTAACATTTATTTAGATTTTAAACAATATTTTTGTGTACATTACTAGAATATAATTCTTTTGTTTTATTCTTATGTATTCTTTCTGAGATTTTAATATATTCAAAACCAAACACAAATATACATGCCCCTTCATTTTTCATAAATATGAGCATACTATATACAAGGTATTTTTTTAACCTGAGAGATCTTGGATATCAGTCCATAGCAGGACATTAAGAGCAACTATGGGAGGGGGAGGGGCACTAAGAAAACTAGATAGAAGGTGACAGAGGACAATCTGACTTTGGGTGATGGGTATGCAACATAATTGAACGACAAGATAACCTGGACTTGGTATCTTTGAATATATGTATCCTGATTTATTGATGTTGCCCCATTAAAAAATAAAATTATTTAAAAAAAAGAGCAACTATGGCATGTTTCTTAAATGTTAGTAGTTTTGGGTCCTACTTGGTATTTGTGAAAGTTGAGACTCTAGGTCAATGGTAGTCAACCTGGTCCCTACCGCCCACTAGTGGACATTTCAGCTTTCATGGTGGGCGGTAGCAGAGCAGCCAAAGTATAAATAAAGAGATTTAACTATAGTAAGTTGTTTTATAAAGATTTATTCTGTCAAACTTAGCGAAAATCAGACATTAAGTACTTGGTCAGTAATTATTATTATATGCTTTCACTTGCTATGCCTCTACTTTATAAATTTTATAAAGTAAAGATACTTCCCGACTTTATAAATCACTATTACTGTGGAACCGGTGGGCGGTTAGAAAATTTTATTATTAACAGAGATACAAAAGTGAGCAGTAGGTATAAAAAGGTTGACTACCCCTGCTCTAGGTCAATAATGGGAAAAAATACAATTCCAGTATTTGTCTACCAAAGTAATCAAGCCATTTGGAAGCTACATTTATTTCTGCTAACCATGATTCAATTAGACATTCCATTTCTAATACTCAGAAACCAGTACAGCTAACTCCAATTATCCATCTAAATGGGAGCTAGAGAAAAAGCTAAAAAGAAAGTTTCATATAACCCATAGATACACACTTTGTTAGAGATACTGACATGGGAAAACTTTTAAGGTACTTATGGGAGAGTTTGTGAATTGCTTCTATAGTACCCAAAATATTCAGAGTCCAACAGATATTGCTAAGGCTTCCCACTTGATCCAAGTTCCATTATTCAGCCTTCTAGTATCTCACAAAAATTATCTTGCTTATTTGATTTAACTAATGAAAAGATGTCGGGTTTTAGCTGTAAAATTTTTGATAATACAATCTTCTCACTCGTGGTCCCATACAAAGTCATTTCACATCTAGATCTTTTCCATGGGACTCCTGATCTATCCATTTAAAAATTATCATAGTCTGTTGGTTAAAATCTAAGATTTTATTGCCACACAAGCCTAGGTTCTGATTCTGCCTCTATAATTTGAAAGGGCTGTGATGTAATTTCTGTGATACTTTCATGTTTCTATAAAATGGAGATAATACTAGAGCCTACCACATAGGTTTGTTGTAAAGATTAAATGAGACCATGTATTCATTCTCTTTATTTTTTAAAATTTTATTTAAGACACTACACTTAATTTTTTAATTTAAAAAATTAAATTTAACAGAGTGAAATAGACCAATAAGAGTACATAGATTTCAATTAAGCATTTCTATAGTATTTGAACCGTTGATGACGTTGTGTACCGATCATCGAAAGTCAAACCATTTTTTGTCACTGTATATTAGTCCCTCTTTAATCCCTCCCAGACCCCTCGCCCATATCAACCTCCTTTGGTACACACTTCACTTTTATCTATGTCCATAAGTCTCAGTTTTATATCCCACCCATGTGTAAAATCACATAGTTCTTAGCTTTTTCTAATTTACTTAGTCACTCAGTATAATGTTATCAATGTTCATCCATGTTGTTGTAAATAATCCGATGTCATCATTTCTTATGGCTGAATAGTATTCCATTGTATATATGTACCACATCTTCTTTATCCAATCCTCTATTGAGAGACACTTTGGTTGTTTCCATGTCTTGGCTACTGTGAACAATGCTGCGATGAACATGGGGCTGAATGTGTCTTTAACTACCAATGTTTTAGTGTTTTTTGGGTGGCTACCCAGTAGTGGGATTTCAGGGTCATTTGTTAGTTCTATTCCTAATTTTTCATGGAACTACCATACTTTCTTCCATAGTGGTTGTACTAGTTTACATTCCCATCAGCAGTGAGTGAGGGTTCCTTTTTCTCCACAGCTTCTCCAACATTTGTTACCTCTCTTGTTGATAATAGCTAATCTAACAGGTGTGAGGTGACATCTCGTTGTAGTTTTGATTTGCATTTCCTAATACCTAGTGAAGATGAGCATCTTTTCATATATCTGTTGGCCATTTGTATTTATTCCTGGGAGAAGTGTCTATTCATGTCCTCTTCCCATTTTTTATTGGATTGTTTGCATGTTTGTTGCTGAGCTTTGTGAGTTCTTTATATATTTTGGATATTAGGCCCTTATCTGAGCTGTTGTTTGTAAATATCATCTCCCATTTGGTTGGCTGCCTTTTTGTACTCTTGTCCATTTTTCTTGTTCTGCAGAAGTTTTTTAGTTTCATATAGTCCCATTTATTTATTGTTGACTTTACTTCCCTTGCTTTCTGCTTAGATTCATAAATTGTTCTCTAGAGTCAAGGTCCATGAGTTTAGTAACAATATTTTCTTCTATGTACTTTATTGTTTCAGATATTATATTTAGGTCTTTGATCCATTTTGAGTTAACTTTTGTGCATGGAAACAAGGTACAGTCAAGTTTCATTTCTCTGCATGTGGCTTTCCAATTTTCCCAGCACCATTTATTGAAGAGACTTTCTTTTCTCCGTTGTGTGTTTTTGGCTCTTTTGTCAAAGATTATTTGCACATATATATGTAGTTATATTCCCGGACTCTCAATTCTGTTCCATTGTTCTGTAGCTCTAGTTTTCTTCCAATAACATGCTGTTTGATTATGGTAGCTCTGTAGCATAATTTGAAGTCAGATAGTGTGATACCTCATTTTATTCTTTTTTTCTGAGGATTGCTCTGGCTATTTGGGTTGGGTTTTTTTTTTTTTTGAGATTTTATACAAACCTGGTAATTTCTTGTTCTATTTCCTTAAATAATGACACAGATTTTGATAGGGATTGCATTAAATTTGTATATTGCATTGAATATAAGACCATTTTAACTACATTGATTCTTCCAATCCATGAACATGGAATATATTTCCATTTTATTCTGTCTTTTTAAATTTCTTTCCAGAATGTTTTCTAGTTTTCAGTATATATGTCTTTCACATGCTTTGTTAAGTTTATTCCTAGGTGTTTTATTATTTTTTGTTGTTGTTGCAATTGTAAAAGAAATTTTTTTCTTAGTTCAATTTCTGAAATTCATCATTGCTGTATAGGAAAGCAGTAGGTTTTTGTATATTGATTTTGTGTTCAGCAAATTTATTTTATTGGTTTATTATTTCTAATAGTTTTTCATGGAATCTTTGGGGTTTTCTATATCATGGATCATGGCATCTGCAAAAGTGATACCTCTTCTTCTTCTTTCCTGATATGGATACCTTTTATTTCATTCTCTTGCCTGATTTCTCTAAGTCTTCCAGAACTATGTTGAGTAAGAGTGGAGAGATTGGGAAGCCTTGTCTTGTTCCATATTTTAGAGGAAAAGCCTTCTGTTTTTCACCATTTAGTATGATACTAGTTAATGGTTTCTCTTATATGGCCTTTATTATGTTGAAGTAGTTTCCTTCTATACCCATTTTATTAGAGTGTTTTAAACATCAAGAGATGTTGTATCTTAACAAATGTCTTCTTTTGCATCTACGATAGAATCATATGATTTTTGTCCTGTGTTTTGTTAATGGAGTGTATTATGTTGATAGATTTACATTTGTTGAACCATCCTTCCAAGGAGGCTCCTGGAATGAACCTCCTTGATTGTGATGAATTACTTTTTTATGTCTTGTTGTATTCAACTTGCTATTATTTTGTTTAGGATTTTTGCATCAGTATTCATTAGAGAAATTGGTCTGTAGTTTTTTAGTGTGTGTGTTGTCCTTGCTAGGTTTTAGTACGAGGGCTATATTGGCCCCATAAAATGTGTTACAGAGTATTGCTTCTTCTACTTTTTGGAAGACTTTGAAAAGGATAGGTACCAAATCTTATTTGAATGTTTGGTAGAATTCACTAGTGTAGACCTGGAATTTTATTTTTTGGGAGGTGTTTGATTGTTGTTTCCATTTCTTCCCTGCTATGGATCTATTTAGGTTTTCTACTTCTTCGTAATTCAGTCTAGGAAGATTGTATAGTTCTAGGAATTTACCCATTTCTTCTAGATTGTTGAATTTGGTGATATACAATCTTTTATACTTTTCTTCTATAATCTTTTGCTGTGGTAATTTCTGCTGTTTCATTTTAGATTTTGTTTATATAAGTCCGTTTTCTTTTTTCTTTAGTGACTTAGTGAGTCTAGCTAGGGTTTTGTCAACTTTACTGATCTATTTAAAAATCCAGCTCTTCATTGTATTAATTTTTTCTATAGTTTTTTGTTGGTGTTATTATTCTCTGTTTTATTTATTTCTGCTCTAATTTCTACTATTTCCTTTCTTCTGCTGACTTTGGGTTGCCTTTGTTCTTTTTCTAGTTCTTTAAGATGTGATATTAGGTTGTTTACTTGGGATCTCTCTTGTTTCTTGATATAAGCCTATAATGATACAAACTTTTCTTTTGTTTTATTTTTTTAGTGAGAGAGAAAAAGACAGAAAAAGGAACAAAAAGGACAGACAGAAAGGAAGGGAGAGAGGTGAGAAGCATAAATTCTTTTTTGTGGAACCTTAGTTGTTTATTGATTGCTTTCTCATATGTGCCTTGACTGGAGGGGGGTGGGCTACAGCAGAGCAAGTGACCCCTTGCTCCAGCCAGCAACCTTAGGCTCAAGCCTGTGACATTGGGCTCAAGCCATGAACCTTTGGCCTCAAACCAGTGACCACTTTGGGCTCAAGCCAACAACCTCACACTAAAGCTGCTGAGTCCTTTGTCAACCTTAATGAGCCCACACTCAAACTGGCAACCTGAGGGCTTCAAACCTGGGCCCTCAGCATCCCAGTGTGATGATCTACCCACTGTGCTACTGACTGGACAGGCAAATTTTCCCTCTTATTACTGCTTTCACTGCATCGCAGAAACTTTGATATGTTGTATTATCATTCTCATTTGTCTGTATATATCTTTTGATTTTTCTTTTATTTTTTCTTTGATCAAGTTGTTTTTTAGAATTATGTTGTTTAATTTCCACACATTTGTGGGTTTCTTTACTTCCTTTTTGCAATTGAACTCTAATTTCAAAGATTTATGATCAGAAAACATGCATAATTTCAATCTTCCTGAATTTGATGATGTTAGTTTTGTGGCCCAAAATATAGCCTATACTTGAGAATCTCCATGCACACTTGGAAAGAATGTATAATCTGATATTCTGGAATAAAATTTCTGTAAATTTTTGTTATATCCATTTGGTCTCTAGTGTGTCATTTCAGGTTGATATTTCTTTATTGATTTTATGTTCTGATGTTCTACCTAAAGCCATCAACCTTGTGTTGAGATCTCCAAGTATGATTTTTTTGTTTCTGCTTTTAGATCAGTTACTAGTTGTCTTATATAGTTTGGTGCTCTCTGGTTCAGTGCAGGCATATTAAGAAGTATTATATCTTCTTGATACAATGCCCACTTAATCTTAATAATTTTTTTTATCTTTATCTCTTGATACCTTTGTTTTCTTGAAGTCAGCAATGTCAGATGTAGTATTGCTACACCTTCTTTCATTGGGTATTATTCTTTGAGTACATTTTGAGTGTACCTTTGACCTTGCAGTTTACATGTCTCTTGAAGGCAGCATACAGCTCAGTTTTGCTTTTTAATCCAATCTGCTATTCTGTGCCTCTTTATTGGTGAATTTAGTCCATTTATATTTAGGGTAATTATGGTGCTTAAGAATTTCCTAAAGCCATTTTCTGTTTTGTTTTTTGGTAGCTTTGTATCTGTTTTGTTTCTTTTCTTTGTGTTTCTGTCAGGTTTTGGTTGTTGGTTGTCACAGTTGTGTTGGTGATTGAGGTGTGTTCTTAAGGCTTTGTAGCTTCAAGGCTCTACAGCTTTAGCTATAGTAATCTCAGGCCTCTGAGTGCTGTTCCCTGCATCTCAGCAGACCAGGGGGCCAGACATGGAGCACCTGTGTTCTTCAGGGAAGAAAGTGGCTCTGGTGACTTAGTTTTAGTGCCTGTCACTGTCACCCTCCAAACCCTGCAAGATGAGGAAAGTGGGATCTGGGAATCTGAAGGGCTGCACTTTGCTTTTCTCTGTTACTGTGTGAGTGTGGACTGCATGTAGGATGAAGGGTCACAGTCAGTGATCCCACAGTCTGCCACAACTTTGGATTCTATCTCCCTCTCTGTCCCTCAAATTTTCCATTCCTCCACACAGAAGGAGACCCAGTCACTCTGTGCTTTTCCCCAATCCATAAGCCCAGCACACAGAACACTTACAGCCAGTGCTTCCCTCCTCTCCATAGCCCCAGTTGTCAAAGCCCATACAGTCCTAGCTTCCTTCTTCTCCATAGCCCTGGCTGAAAATAAAACCCACTCACTCCAGGCTTCTCTCCTTGCCAGAACCACAGCAAATGAAATCCCAGACAGTCCAGGCCTTTCTCCTCTCTGGAACTGACTCTAAGTGTGTCTTATCTCCAGTACCCTTCTCAACCTTTCCCACCTTTAGTCCTTTTGGTGCACAGATCTTTCCCACATCTGCAAGCCCTGCTGGGGTTTCTTTGCTGCATTATAGTTGTTTGCTTTGTTGAAATCTCAAGGGCAGAGATAAGGGGTATCTCTTAAACCACCATTACTCTGATATCTGTGCATTTGCTCTTCAAATAATTCCTGGACATAGAAAATTCTCAAAAAAGTAATTATTATTATAATTAACAATAATAATATCAGTTATATGACTAAAAGGATTTGTTAGATGGGTTCTCAAATCTAACTGATCAGCAAAATAACAGGTTTTTGCTGTGAACTTAAATCTTCATTTCTCTGAGATAAGTGCCCAGCACTATAATTACTGGGATATATAGTTCTTGCATGTTTGATATTTAAAAGAAACTGCCAAACTCTTTTTCCAGAGTGTCTGTACCATTTCCATCAGCAATGTATGAATAATCCTGTTTCATCACATCTTAATCAGCATTTGTTTTTCTCACTAAATTTAGCTCTTCTGATGGGTACATAGAGGAATTTCATCATGACTTTAATTTGCAATTCCTTAATAACTAAAATTATTGAACATATTTTCCTATGCCTATTTGTCATCTCTATATCCTCTTTGGTGAAATGTTTCTTTGTGTCTTTGCCATTTTTTAAAATCAAGCTATAGATAAAACACATTGAGAATTTAATTAGACTCATAAAACAGATTTTATTTTACTTTTAATTTATTTATTTTTGTTTTAGTTTAACAATTCAAAAGCACATATTATAAAATATTATTTTAAGTACTTTGAAATACTTATTTGAATTTAAGAGAAATTTAATCTTTCAGAAGCTGTTATCTCCATTTCACAGTTGAGGAAACTGAGGACACAGAGACATTCAATAGTTTACCTAAGATTATACAGATAACAGGTGATAGAGCTAGGATTTAAACCTAAGCAGTAATGGTTACAAGTTTAGTAATGTATACATAATATTAGAACTGACAAATATCTGAAACAGAGGGAAAGGGGTTAAAGTGTAAGAAAGTATATCTGAAATGAATATCAGTAAACATTGTATTGAATTAGTGGATCTAGAAATACAGATTAAAGTACATTATTTAAAGTTATAGCCCTGGCCAGGTAGTTCAGGTGATTAGAGTGTTGTCCCAATATGCCAAGGTTACAGTTCGATCTCCAGTCTGGACACACAAGAATCAACCAATAAGTAGAACAACAAATTAATCTTTTTCTCTTTATCTTTCTCTTTCTCCTTTCCTGTCTCTCTCTAAAACCAATATATGAATTTTTACATATTTTATTTTATTGATTTGATTCTAGAGAGAGGAATGGAGAGAGAGGGAGAGACAGAAACATCAATCTGTTCTTGTATGTGCTCTGACAAGGGATCAAACCAGCAACTTCTGCTGTTTGGTATGGTGTTCTAACCAACTGAGATATCTGTCTAGGGGCTAAATCTCTCTATATTTATATATACATATATTTTAAAAGATAAGATTATAAAGGTAATCATTAAAAGTCCTTAATAGTGTAATAATATAACTAATAAAATTTTAGGAAAGTGAGAAGTAGCTATAAGTAGTAGCATAAGTACACTAATTCCTTCATCTTACTAGAAAGTCAAATAAATATGTCTAAAATTTATAAATAAATAAAAGTAGAAACATATTTATACTTATGTAAATGTCTAGTCAATATGTTGTACACCTGAAACTAATACACTGTATGTCAACTGTAATTGAAAATGAAAACTTATTTTTTAAACCATATTACTTAGAGTAATGATAGTAATAATCAGAAATACTCAAAACTAGGATAGTTAAAAAGCAGTTACCTATGGAGACTAGAAACTAGCTATTAAACATGATAGTTTTTCTTCCACTTTGTTCAAAGTTTTACAAACTTTAGGTATTATTTCTGTAATAAAAACAGAAGATGTTTTAAAGCACTGCAGATGATTCTGATAAGGCCAGGTTTGATAGCCAGCAAACTAAATTACACCCAGTATTCTTGGCAGGAGGGGTCTTCAAACATAGGTGAGGATGAATGATTTAGCATGTTGCACATTGGTCTGAGGTTACTAGGTGCTTTGGTTCTAATTGTGGTATCCTGAATTTGCAAGTCACTGCCCTTCCACTCCCAAACTGTCTATCTTCAAACCCAGAATCAGAAGTTTGGTGGAAGGTTAGCAACATTGTTAGGGTGGAAGATAAAGAACTAATTAATTTCTGTTTTCAAAATTCAAGCCCCTGTCACAGTATGTAAATGGATCTCAATTTTAGGTAATAAGCTGTTCAAATGAAGGCATTTGAAAAAGCCATATGTACACATGGTTACAAAATTCAAGTACCTTAAAAGGATGTACAGAAAAAAATAAATCTCCCTCAATAACAGACTCCATAACTTCCTTGCCAACATCAATCATGTATTAACATTTTTATGTGTTCTTTCAGATTATGCATACACACACAAATACATACATATAACTAGGAGCATAACCTTCACACATTATCTTGTTCCTCACTTCATTTTTCTAATATTAATATTTTGAGGGATTGTTGCAAACTTCACATATATATCTACTTTATTCTTTTTAATAGCAGCATGATATCCACTGGCATGGGTATACTATATTTATTTAACTAGTCTCCCACTTATGGATAATTTTATTACTATATTTATATATGTTTACCATTACAAAAAATACCATAGTGACCATCTTTGTGCAAAAAGGGTTTATCCTTATTTTTACTTTGTAGAACACATTCAGAAATACATTTAATATATACATACATATGTGTATGTGTATCTTCCCATATTAGCAATTTGATGTCTGTATAATATTTTGTCATATGACCACTGAATGTACCATAACTTATTGAAGCATGAAATTAACCATTATATATATACACACATATATATGATGATGTACTTAACATACAATTCATCAATTCCACTTCTAAGTATCTACTTAAAAGAACTGAAAACTTTGTCCAGAAAAGACATACACTCAAAGGTTCATAGAAACATTATTTATAATAGCCCCAAACAGGAGACAATTCAAATGTATATCAACTGATGAATTAATTAACAAATTGTGAAATTAAAAGAAATAAACTATCACTGACAGACCCAACATGAATGAACCTCAAAAATATTCTACTAAATGAAAGAAGTCGAACACAAAACAGTATAGTGACAGAAAGCAAATCAGTAGATACTTGAGGTCATAAGGCTTGGAAGAGTACAAATGGGCACAAGGAAATTTTTTAGGATTGTGGAACTGTTCTGTAACTTGATTATAATAGTGGTTACCCAACTTTATACAATTACTAAAGTTTGTCCAAATATACACTTAAAATAAATAAATCATATTGTATGTAAATTGCAGTTCAGTAAAGTTGAAAATTTTCTAAAAGGGAAAGATTTTATGCTTTCCTCTTTGCCAAAGTGCCAATCAATGCTAGTTGTACAGAGTTAAGTTGGAAGAAATATGCCAAGTGGACAATCATATCAGAAAGGTACCACATTCAGAGTACAAGAAATCCACAACCCATGCAGACTGCTTTCTTCTTGGAGGATGGCATGTATAACATTTCTTTCTTCTAAATTTTAGCCATCTGAGATGGTGCCTCCTCCAGTCTCTAGGTCTTTCTTGAGGCTTCTTTACCCCTTTCAGAGTCTAAGATGTGTGTCTGTGTGTGTGTATACACTCAAATATATATATATATATATATATATATATATATATATATATATATATATATATATTTAAACTATTAGTTTCCCTTTCCATATTTCTTTCTACCTCTGTGTTTCCCACATCTTAGTCACAAACTCTTTGTGGGTTCTACCCAAGAATACAGCTACCATTTTTACTTATCAGCATGGTCCTTTACATTTATAATATGTATATATCTTCCCTCAACCTTATACTTTTGAATCTTTTGCCCTCCCCTATTCCTGACACAGCTCAAATATTCCTCTCTACCACTTATTTAAGGAGGTCAAAGGAGAGAGACAAATTCTCTTAAAGGATAAAGTGCATGGGCTAACCCTCCTAAACCTGTTTTCTCAGGTAACCTAATGGGCTTAAACATTAAACAGCCCTGCCCCAGGAATGTAACTGCAAATTGGAGGAGACATGTCACTGGAGGCTTAGAGAAGTCCAGCAAGATTTTTCACAGTTATTTCTCCAATCCTGGGATTCACCTGGGACCAATGTGATGGGAGTTTTACATATTTATCTTTGGTGGTGTCCACAGAAACTTCTAAGTGTATCAGGACATTATTTCAATAAAATTCACACTAAGCCAAGAGAGCCCTTTTCAATTCCCTGTCTCAAATTATATTAAACTCTGCTGACCAACTGACCACACTAGACAAGTTCAAAAGATTTGCACCTGAAAATAACATGAGGCCTGACTAGGTGGTGGTGCAATGAATAGAGTGTCGAACTGGGATGTGGAGGACCCAGGTTTGAAACCCCGAGGTCACCAGCTTGAGCACGGGCTCATCTGGTTTGAGAAAAGCTCACCAGCTTGGACGCAAGGTCACTGGCTTGAGCAAGGGGTTACTCACTCTACTGTAGCCCCATGGTCAAGGCACATATGAGAAATCAATCAGTGAACAACTAAGGTGTCACAACAAAAAACTAATGATTGATGCTTCTCATCTCTCTCTTCATTTCTATCTGTCTGTCCCTATCTGTCCTCTCTCTCTCTCTGTCTCTGTAAAAACAAAAAAACAAACAAACAAACAAAAATCCATGAGGACTGCCTATCAGATTAGCAAAGTTAAGCAGGTTCATAAGGCCCAATTGGCTGATTTATAGGGGAAATTCATTTTTGTATACGTTTGTGTTAAAATATATACAAGTACACAAAAATGTATAAAAATATGTAGTATGTCTCTGGGACAAGAATTTAGCCACAATGCTAAAAAATTTCCTTATGCATACTTTTTGGCATAGGATTTGACGTGAGATAGACCTGGATTTGAACTCTGATACCACCACCTCCTTCCTAACTTGTATGACCTCTGTCACAGTTTTTCCTCTATAAAATCAGGGCGAATAGTGGTACTCTGGCAAAACCCGGGAAAACATGCACCTATATTATGCTTTCTTTTATCAGTAGGATGATCAGTAGTCTGAGACTCAGTGGGTGTCCAGGATGTGGGATTTTGTGTGCTAAATCCAAGAAGGCCCTAGCCAAAATAGAACTAATACCACGTCCACATCACCTCAAGACCATAACTTCTTAACCAGTCAGTACTACAAAGCATCAGAACCATTCTATAAGACCATTTTGACCCTTTATGAAGCACCAACTACACACGAGGCCCTTTATATAAACTAGTGGTTCTCAAACTTGAGTGTGCATCAGAGTCACTTAGCTCATTAAAACACAGATTCCTGGGCCTACCCTTAGAGATTCTGGTTCAGTAGATCGTGGAAACACATATCAGGCAATCAGTATTGCAATCAAAGGAAAGAAGATGAGAAAGTAGGAATTCACAAGATGGATGCATCAAGTAAACACTGTGAAGTTTACAACTTACACTGGTTTCCCTAACAACACTGAGTGTTTCCTAAAATAGGGACCTTGTCTCATTCATCCTTTATATATAACCCTAAGCATGCATAGCCCAGTACTGTGTACACAACAGGTGCTTTACAGATATCAACAACTCTGTCCTTGATGCCTACTTTGAGGAGACAGGTCTTTTATTCATTAGCTGGATAATGCCTATTATCTCACATGATTGGTATGCTGCTTTTCAGCACTCTTACCCTGAGATTGACTAGCACTGCCACAAGATGGACTTTATTTAGTGGCCTTTCATTCACTTATCACATATTTATTGAGCCCTTATTTAGGCTCTGGACATAACCCTGAATGCAATCAATTGCTTTTGTATCAGCCAGACCTGGGTACAAATCACTGCTTTTCACTGACTAGCTTAGGCTGGTCACTATGCACTTAGGCAACTTTACCTTGGTCACTTCATCAGAAAATGGGGATGGAAATCCTACTAATTTTATGAGATTCCAGGGCAAATAGAATGAAAAGACGAGACTGGCATTGTAATACAGCTGAGCACAGTGTGGGGCACCAGCAAATGTTTCATTAGATATCACTCATCATTACCCTCCTTGCCTTGAAACACTGCTGTGTGACCACAGGGTGTTGTGGGTGGAGTGAGCCTAGAATCCCTGCAAAGTCACATTTGATCCCCTTCTAATTGGTTGGCAATCCTGGGGCTCAAGTGGAAGGAGATCGAGTGAAAGTGATTATCAAACCCAATTCCAAGGACCTCTTAACTGTTTTAAGAATTAAGTATCAACCAAGGATTGATGTTTGCCTGCTAAGGCAAACATAACACTTGATAGGCTAAGGTTGAGACATCTGGGCACCAAAAAGACTGATGTTCAAAGTAAGCAATAGGGCTCTGATGAGGATTCAGTAAACTAATTCATGTAAAACACTTAGCACAAGGTCTGGTCATTAAGACATACTCAGTGAATACGAGCTACTATAGAAGAGCCATGGTTCCCACTCTTAAGGAACCATTTAGTGTAAAAGCCTACCACTAATGGGGTGCATACTGGACTTGTTGGAAGGGGCCTACAAAGGTGGGATTTATACAGCACAAACAGGGCCCCCAGCCTCAAAATGTATTCCCTGGGCCCAGATGTACAAAGCCACATACACTATCATTGTTAGAAATAAATTCCTTACATAAAGGGTGGCAAATACATAGCACTTGTTCTCAGGACTTCACTTCTTGCATGGAGGGTAGACAGTACTCTGACCCACAGAGCCCAGACAGGACCTTAGATAACTCTTCTTTACAAGATATTCTAGCCAGAAACTGCCATAACACCTAAGGTGGCCAGGAAATTCTACCACTTGCCACACTGATTTATAGGTTCTCTCTCATTTCTTTTCATTTTTAAATTTGGTTTTATAATTAAGTTTATCTGTCACTGTTTATAATATATTTTATTGAAATCATTGTAAATTGACATCCAAATGAAGAGATTATACAGAGAGATTTTATGTATTTTATATCTAGGCTTTTGCAAGGATAACATTTTAGAAACAATAATACAACCAACATATTGATATTAGTATGATCCACTAATGTTATTCACATTACTCCAGTTTTACTGATATTCATTTCTCTGTGTCTGTGTGCAAGTACACACATGTGCATGTGTGTGCACTTAATTTTATATAATTTAACACATATGCAGGTTCATGTATCTGCCAAGACATTCAGGATACTGAACTGTCCCTTAATCATAACGATCCCTTTGGTTACCCTTTTATAAACACGTGTATCCTCCTCCAAGACCACAGTCCTCATTCTTAAACCATCAAAGATACTGGTCTATAGTTTTCTTTCTTTGCAGTGTCTTTACCTGGTTTTGAAATAAGGATCATGCTTGCCTCATAAAGGGAGCTTGGAAATCTTCCCTCTTCTTGAATTTCTGAAATAGCTTGAGAAGGATAGGAGTTAGTTCTTCTTTGACTACTTGGTAAAATGTGCCTGTGAAGCCATCTGTTCCAGGACTTTTATTTTTTGTGACTTTATGGATAACTATTTCAATTTCATTTGTTGTAATCAGTCTCTTTAGGTTTTCTGATTCTTCCAGATTGAGTCTTGGAAGATTGCAGGTTTCTAGAAATTTATCCATATCACCTAGGTTGTCCAATTTTTTTGGCATATAAATCTTCATAATATTCTATTACAATTCTTTGTATTTCTGCAGTGTCAGCTGTTACTTCTCCATTGTCATTTCTAATTTTATTTATTTGATTCCTCTCTCTTTTTTTCTTGATGAGTCTGGTTAAATGTTTGTCAATGTTTACGTTTTGAAAATACCAGCTCTTGGTTTCATTGATCTTTTGTATATTTTTCTTTTTTTAGCCTCTATGTCATTTATTTTTATTCTAATCTTTATTTTTTCCTTCCTTCTACTTTCTCTGGGCTTCATTTGTTGTTCTTTTTCTAGTTCTTTTAGAAGCATGGTTAATTTCTTTATTTGAGCCTTTTCTTGCTTCTTAAAGTATGCCTGTAATGCTATGAACTTTCCTCTAGGACCACTTTTGCTGTGTCCCATAAATTTTGAGTTGTTGTATGATTATGTTCATTTGATTCAAGAAAATTTTTTATTTCTTCATTGATCTCATTGTTAATCCATTTGTTATTTAATAATATGCTATTTAACCTCCAAGTGTTTGAATGTTTTTCAGTTTTTCTATTAGTTGATTTCTAGTTTCATGCCATTGTGATCAGAGAAGATGCTTGATATGATTTTATTTTTTTTTAAATTCTTGAGATTTGTTTTGTGTCCTAATATGTGGTCTATACTAGAAAGTGTACCATGAGCACTCAAAAAGAATGTATATTCTTCTGCTTTGGGGTGAAAGGTTCTGAAGATATCCATTAAATCTAGTTGTTCTAGTGTGTCCTTTAAGGCCACTATTGCTTTGTTGACCTTCTGACTGGAGAATCTATCCAATGATGTTAATGGGGTTTTCAAATCCCATACTATTATAGTATTGCTTTTGATCGTGCCCTTTATGTCCATCAAAATCTGCTTTATATATTTAGGTGCTCCTCTACTAGGTGCATAGATATTTCCAGAGCTTATATCCTCTTGTTGGAATGCTCTCTTTAACATTATGTAATGACTCTTAATCCCATACTATAGCCTTTGTTTTAAAGTCTATTATGTTAGATGTAAGTATTGCTACCCCAGCTTTTTTTAAAATTTCAATTAGAAAGAAGTACTTTTTCCTTTTCTTTATCTTTATTTTATTAATTAATTTTAATGGGGTGACATTGATCCAACAGGGTACATAGGTTCCGAGAAAAGATCTCCAGGTTATTTTGACATTTGATTATGTTGCATACCCATCAACCAAAGTCAAATTATCTTCTGCCACCTTCTACCTGGTTTTCTTTGTGCCCTACCCTTCATCCACCATCTCCCTTTCCCCCTCCCACCATACCCCTTCCCCTGGTCACCACCACACTCTTGTCCATGTCCCTAAGTCTCATTTTTATGTCCCACCTATATATGGAATCATATAGTTCTTAATTTTTTCTGATTTACTTATTTCACTCAGTATAATGTTATCAAGGTTCATCCATGTTGTTGTAAATAATCTGATGTCATCATTTCTTATGGCTGAGTAGTATTCCATAGTATATATGTACCACATCTTTTTTTATTTATTTATTTTTTACAGAGAAAGAGAGTGAGTCAGAGAGAGGGATAGACAGGGACAGACAGGAATGGAGAGAGATGAGAAGCAGCAATCATTAGCCTTCCGTTGTGCGTTGCAACACCTTAGTTGTTCATTGATTGCTTTCCCACATGCGCCTTGACCGCGGGCCTTCAGCAGACCGAGTAACCCCTTGCTGGAGCCAGCAACCTTGGGTTCAAGCTGGTGGGCTTCTGCTCAAACCAGATGAGCCCACGCTCAAGCTGGCTAGCTCAAGGTCTCGAACCTGGGTCCTCTGCATCCCAGTCCGACGCTCTATCCACTGTGCCACTGCCTGGTCAGGCCACATCTTCTTTATCCAATCTATTGAAGGGCTTTTTGGTTGTTTCCATGTCTTGGCCACTGTGAACAATGCTGCAATGAACATGAGGCTGCATGTGTCTTTACTTACCAGTGTGTTTGAGTTTTGGAGGTATATACCCAGTAGAGGAATTGCTGGGTCATACTTTCTTCCATAATGGTTGTACTACTTTAGATTCCCACCAACAGTGGATGAGGCTTCCTTTTTCTCCACAGCCTCTCCATCACTTGCTATTACCTGTCTTGTTGGTAATAGCTAATCTAACAGGTGTGAGGTGGTATCTCATTGCAGTTTTGATTTGCATTTCTCTAATAGCTAATGAAGATGAGCATCTTTTCATATATCTGTTGGCCATTTGTATTTCTTCCTGGGAGAAGTATCTGTTCATATCCTCTTCCCATTTCTTTATTGGATTGTTTGCGTGTTTGTTGCTGAATTTTATGAGTTCTTTGTATATTTTAGATATTAGGCCTTTATCCGTGCTGTTGTTTGAAAATATCATCTCCCATTTAGTTGGCTGTCTGTTTTGTTGTCAGTTTCTCTTGCTGTAAAAAACTTCTTAGTCTGATGTGGTTCCATTCATTTATCTTTGCCTTAACTTCCTTTGCCTTTGGAGTCAAATTCATAAAGTGCTCTTCATAACCAAGATCCATGAGTTTAGTACTTATGTTTTCTTCTATGTATTTTATTGTTTCAGGTCTTATATTTAGGTCTTTGATCCATTTTGAATTAATTTTAGTGCAAGGGGACAAACTGTAGTCGAGTTTTATTCTTTTGCATGTGGCCTTCCAGTTTTCCCATCACCATTTGTTGAAGAGGCTTTCTTTTCTCCATTTTGTGTTGTTGGCCCCTTAATGAAAAATTATCTGACCATATATATGTGGTTTTATTTCTGGGCTTTCTCTTATGTTCCATTGGTCTGAGTGTCTATTTTTCTGCGAATACCATCCTGTTTTGATTGTCATGGCTCTATAATATAGTTTGAAGTCATGTATTGTAATGCCCCCAGCTTTGTTCTTTTTCCTCGGGATTGCTTTGGCTATTCAGGGTTTTTTATACTTTCATATAGACCTGATGATTTTTCCGTTTCTTTAAAAAACCACATTGGAATTTTGATGGGAATTGCATTAAATTTCTATATTGCTTTGGGTAACATAATCATTTTGACTATATTTATTCTTCCTATCCAAGAACAAGGAATATTCTTTCATTTCATTATATATTTTTCGATATCCCTTAACAATACTTTATAGTTTTCATATATAGGTCCTTTACATTCTGTTATGCTTATTCCTAGGTTTGTTTTTTTTTTGCAACCATGAAGGGGATTTTTTTTTATAATTTTATTTTTATAATGGGGCGACATCAATAAATTAGGTTACATATATTCAAAGATCAACAACTCCAGGTTATCTTGTCTTTCAATTATGTTGCATACCCATCACCCAAAGTCAAATTGTCCTCTGTCACCTTCTATCTAGTTTTCTTTGTGCCCCTCCCCCTCCCCCTTTTCCTCTCCCTTTCCCCCTCCCCCTGTAACCACCACACTCTTATCAATGTCTCTTAGTTTCACTTTTATGTCCCACCTACGTATAGAATAATGCAGTTCCTGGTTTTTTCTGATTTACTTATTTCACTTCGTATAATGTTATCAAGATCCCACCATTTTGCTGTAAATGATCCGATGTCATCATTTCTTATGGCTCAGTAGTATTCCATAGTGTATATGTGCCACATCTTCTTTTTTTTTATTATAAATTTTTATTAATGTTGATGGGATGACATTAATAATTCAAGGTACATATATTCAAAGAAAACATGTCTAGGTTATCTTGTCATTAAATAATGTTACATACCCCTCACCCAGAGTCAGATTGTCCTCCGTCACCCTCTGTCTAGTTTTCTCTGTGCCCCTCCCCCTCCCCCTAACTCTCTCCCTCCCTCCCTCCTGTGTCCTCCCTCCCCCCACCCCTGGTAACCACCACTGTCTTGTCCATGTCTCTTAGTCTCGTTTTTATGTTCCACCAATGTATGGAATCATGTAGTTCTTGTTTTTTTCTGATTTACTTATTTCACTCCGTATAATGTTATCAAGATCCCACCATTTTGCTGTAAATGATCTGATGTCATCATTTCTTATGGCTGAATAGTATTCCATAGTGTATATGTGCCACATCTTCTTTATCCAGTCTTCTATTGAAGGGTTTTTTGGTTGTTTCCATGTCTTGGCCACTGTGAACAGTGCTGCAATGAACATGGGGCTACATGTGTCTTTATGTATCAATGATTCTGAGGTTTTGGGGTATAAACCCAGTAGAGGGATTGCTGGGTCATAAGGTAGTTCTATTTTCAATTTTTTGAGGAACCACCATACTTTCTTCCATAATGGTTGTACTACTTTACATTTCCTCCAACAGTGTATGAGGTTCCTTTTTCTCCACAGCCTCTTCGACATTTTCTATTACCTGTCTTGCTAATAATAGCTAATTTAACAGGTGTGAGGTGGTATCTCATTGCAGTTTTGATTTGCATTTCTCTAATAACTAAAGAAGATGAGCATCTTTTCATATATCTGTTGGCCATTTGTACTTCCTTCTGGGAGAAGTGTCTGTTCAAGTACTCTTCCCATTTTTTTATTGGATTGTTTGTTTGTTTGTTGTTGAGTTTTATGAGTTCTTTGTATATTTTGGATATTAGGCCCTTATCTGAGCTATTGTTTAAAAATATCGTTTCCCCTTCAGTTGGCTTTCTGTTTATTTTGCTATCAGTTTCTCTTGCTGAGCAAAGACTTCTTAGTCTGATGTAGTCCCATTCATTAATTTTTGCCTTCACTTCTCTTGCCATTGGAGTCAACTTCATAAAATGCTCTTTAAAACCCAGATCCATGAGTTTAGTACCTATGTCTTCTTCTATGTACTTTATTGTTTCAGGTCTTATGTTTAGATCTTTGATCCATTTTGAGTTAATTTTAGTACAGGGGGACAAACTGTGGTCCAGTTTCATTCTTTTGCATGTGGCTTTCCAGTTTTCCCAGCACCATTTATTGAAGAGGCTTTCTTTTCTCCATTGTATGTTCTTGGCCCCTTTATCAAAAATTATTTGACTATATATATGTGGTTTTATTTCTGGACTTTCTATTCTGTTCCATTGGTCTGAGTGTCTATTTTTCTGCCAAAACCATGCTGTTTTGATTGTCGTGGCCCTATAATAGAGTTTGAAGTCAGGTATTGTAATGCCCCCAGCTTCATTCTTTTTCTTTAGGATTGCTTTGGCTATTTGGGTTTTTTTATAGTTCCATATAAATCTGTTGTTTTTTGCTCCATTTCTTTAAAAAAATGTCATTGGAATTTTTATGGGAATTGCATTAAATTTGTATATTGCTTTGGGTAATATAGCCATCTTGATTATATTTATTCTTCCTAACCAAGAACAAGGAATATTCTTCCATCTCATTATATCTTTCTCAATTTCTCTTAACAATGGTTTATAGTTTTCATTATATAAGACCTTTACATTCTTTGTTATGTTTATTCCTAAGTATTTTTTTTTTTTTGCATTCGTGAAGGGGATTATTCTTTTGAGTTCATTCTCAATTGTTTCATTGTTGGCATATAGAAAGGCTATTGACTTCTGTATGTTAATTTTGTATCCTGCGACCTTACTGTATTGGCTTATTGTTTCTAGTACTCTTTTTGTGGATTCTTTGGGGTTTTCGATGTATAGGATCATATCATCTGCAAAAAGTGATACCTTTACTTCTTCTTTTCTGATATGGATGCCTTTTATTTCTTTGTCTTGTCTGATTGCTCTGGCTAGAACCTCTAGTACCACATTAAATAACAGTGGAGAGAGTGGACAACCCTTTCTTGTTCCTGATTAAAGGGGGAAAACCTTCAGTTTTGTGCCATTTAATATGATGTTAGCTGATGGTTTATCATATATAGCCTTTATCATGTTGAGATATTTTCCTTCTATACCCATTTTGTTGAGAGTCTTAAACATAAAATTGTGTTGTACTTTATCGAAAGCCTTTTCTGCGTCTATTGATAAGATCATGTGGTTTTGTTCTTTGTTTTGTTGATATGGTGTATTATGTTAACCGTTTTAGGTATGTTGAACCATTCTTGAGATTCTGGGATGAATCCCACTTGATCGTGATGTATTATTTTCTTAATATGTTGTTGTATTCAGTTTGCTAGTATTTTGTTTAGTGTTTTAGAATCTGTATTCATTAGAGATATTGGTCTGTAGTTTTCTTTTTTTGTGCCATCTTTGCCTGGTTTTGATATGTGGGTTATGTTGGCCTCATAAAATGTGTTTGGAAGTATTGCTTCTTCTTCAATTTTTTGGAAGATTTTCAGTAGAATAGGAACCAAGTCTTCTTTGAATGTTTGATAAAATTCACTGGTATAGCAGTCAGGTCCTGGACTTTTATTTTTGGGGAGGTTTTCAATGGTTTTTTCTATTTCTTCTCTACTAATAGGTCTGTTTAGGCTTTCTGCTTCTTCTTGACTCAGTCTAGGAAGGTTGTATTGTTCTAGAAATTTATCCATTTCTTCTAGATTGTTGAATTTAGTGGCATAAAGTTTTTCATAGTATTCTACAATAATTCTTTGTATATCTACGGTGTCCATGGTGATTTCTCCTCTTTCATTTTGGATTTTGTTTACATGAATTCTTTCTCTTTTTTCCTTGGTAAGTCTTGCCAAGGGTATGTCAATTTTATTGATCTTTTCAAAGAACCAGCTCTTTTTTCTATTAATATTTTCTATAGTTTTACTGTTCTCTATTTCATTTATTTCTGCTCTGATTTTTATTATCTCCTTTCTTTGGCTAGATTTGGGTTGTTTTTGTTCTTCTTTTTCTAGTTCCTTAAGGTGTGAAGTTAAGTGGTTCACTTGGGCTGTCTCTTGTTTGTTCATATATGCCTGAAGTGATATGAACTTCCCTCTTATCACTGCTTTTGCTGCATCCCAAAGATTCTGATATGTCGTATTGTCATTTTCATGAGTATGTATATATCTTTTGATCTCTGCACTTATTTCTTCTTTGACCCATTCATTTTTTAAAAGTATGTTGTTTAGTTTCCACATTTTTGTGGGATTTTTTTCCTCTTTTTTGCAGTTCAATTCTAGTTTCAAGGCTTTATGATCAGAAAATATGCTTGGTACAACTTCGATTTTTCTGAATTTGCTGATGTTGTTTTTGTGGCCCAACATATGGTCAATTCTTGAGAATGATCCATGTACACTGGAGAAAAATGTATACTCAGTCACTTTGGGATTAATTGTCCTGTAGATGTCTATCATATCCCGGTGCTCTAGTGTTTTGTTTAAGGCCACTATATCTTTGTTGATTCTCTCTTTGGATGACCGATCTAGAGCCGTCAGCGGTGTATTGAGGTCTCCAAGTATGATTGTATTTTTGTCAGTTTTTGTTTTAAGGTCAATAAGTAGCTGTCTTATATATTTTGGTGCTCCTTGGTTTGGTGCATATATATTAAGAATTGTTATGTCTTCTTGATTCAGTGTCCCCTTAGCCATTATGAAATGGCCATTTTTGTCTCTAAGTATTTTTGTTTCTTGTAGTCAGCATTATCAGATATGAGTATTGCTACGCCTGCTTTTTTTTGGATGTTATTTGCTTGGAGTATTGTTTTCCAGCCTTTCACTTTGAGTTTGTTTTTATCCTTGTTACTTAGATGAGTTTCCTGTAGGCAGCATACAGTTGGATTTTCTTTTTTAATCCATTCTGCTACTCTGTGTCTTTTTATTGGTGAGTTTAATCCGTTTACATTTAGTGTAATTATTGACACTTGTGAGTTCCCTATTGCCATTTTATAGATTGCTTGCTGTTAGTTTTGTGTCTTCTTTTATCCTTCTCTTTCATTTTTCTATCTTTTGTTTTTATTTGGTTGTATTCCATACATCTTTCCTCTATTGCTATCTTTTTTATCTCATGTGCTTCTGTGGTGGTTTTTTCAATGGTGGTTACCTTTGAGTTATGAAAAGGGTCCCTACCCTGTTCATTGTAGCGCACAATTTTGTGAGTACTTTTGCACTCTATCGTCCTTTGCTACTGTTAATCTCCATCCTCTCTCCCCTTTCTTTTTGTTGTTGTCACAGTTCAAATTTGGTTTTATTGTGTTCTTATTGGAGCTTTTACTTGTGGCTTTATTTTTTTTTTTTTGTTCTTTGTATCTGATTGGAGAACCCCCTTTAGTAATTCCTGGAGTGGGGGTTTTCAGATGATAAATTCCCTCATCTTTTCTGTATGTGTGAATGTTTTTATTTCTCCTTCATATTTGAAGGATAGCTTTGATGGGTATAGTATTTGTGGCTGAAAGTTCCTCTCTTTCAGGACTTTAAATATTGGAGTCCACTCTCTTCTAGCTTGTAGAGTTTCTGCTGAGAAATCTGATAATAATCTAATGGGCCTTCCTTTATATGTTGTATTCTTCTTTTCCCTGGCTGCCTTGAGAATTTTTCTTTGCCATTGCTTTGTGCCAATTTCATTATGATGTGCCTTTGAGTAGGTTTGTTGGGGTTAAGAAAACTTGGAGTTCTGTTTGCTTCATGAATTTGAGGCTTTAGTTCTTTCCACAGGCTTGGGAAGTTCTCATCTATTATTTGTTTGAGTATGTTCTCCATTCCATTTTCTCTCTCTTCTCCCTCTGATATACCTATTATTCTTATGTTATTATTTCTGATGGAGTCCGATAATTCTTGTAGGGCTATCTCATTTTTTTTAATTTTTGAGTCTCTTTCTTCCTCTCTCTATTGTGCCTCAAGTTGCTTGTCTTCTATTTCACTAATCCTCTCTTCTATCTGGCCTGTTCTATTAGCCAAGCTTGTTACATCGTTTTTCAGCTCGTGAATTGAGTTTTTCATCTCTGTTTGATTTGTTTTTATAGTTTCAATTTCCTTGGACATATATTCTTTGTGTTCATTGAGTTGTTTTCTGAGCTCCCTAAATTGCCTTTCTGTGTTTTCTTGTATATCTCTGAGTATTTTTAGAATTTCTATCTTGAATTCTCTGTCATTTAACTCCAAGGTTTCCAATATATTAAATTTTTTTTCATAGATTTTTCCTCTTCTATCTGTGTTACCTCTCTTTCTTTTGTATCCATGATATTTGATTTTCTCTTCCTTAATGGCATCTGAGGGTGGTTTTGTTGATAGTATTAATGAGATTTAATAAAAAATAAAAAGTTAAAAAAATAAAAAATTGAAAAAAGTTGTTTTTTTAAAAAAAAATTAATAATGAAATAAAGAAAAATAAAATAAAATAATAATTTTTAAAAAGGAAATTATCCCCCCTCCTTTTTTTCTCTCCTCTCCTCTCCCCTCTTTCTTGAGAAAATCTTGTGGTGAACTGTGAATTATATTGTATTTAATAGAACAAACAATGCCTGTAATGGAGGGCCTGAATTGGGGAAAAGTAATAAAGGGGCAAGAAAAATAAATAAAAAGGGGGGGTATGGACCTACAAAAAGGAAGTAATGAAAAAATTTGGATCAAGAATAAAATGATTTGCATTTAGGTATTGGTTGACTAAGAGTTATGATGAGAGAAGTAAGAGGGAAACAGGAAAATGGGGGGACAAATTAAAAAATTTCTATTGTATTTAGTGGAACAAGAGCTTGATAAAATGGAGAGCCAGGGATGGGAGCACTGCTAGTGAGTTTAAAAGGTGAAGTAAATCCCCCCCCCCAAAATGCCACAAACATAAGTTTGAGTCCCAGATAAAATTATTTGTTTGTTATTGAGGTTTGAATGAGAGAAGACGTAAAGGAAAAAGAAAGAAACTAATATAGAGGGAGAAAAGAAGACAGAGAGAGAGAAAAAAAGAGGGAACCACTAAAAGAAGAAAAAAGGAAAAAGAGGAGCAAGAGAGAGAGAGTTAAGGGTTTTGGAGTGCAACCCTCATAGAGAGAAAGGAAGAGGAAAGAAAAGATAATGGGAGATGTAACACTTATGGGTAGTGTAGTTCAAGGAGAGGAGAGAGAAAGACCGGTAGGGAGTTAAACGACCAAATTGGAGGAGGAAAAAAAAAAGAAAAAAGAAAAAAAATCAAGGATGAAGATAAGAGAAACAAACAAACAAATATAATAAAATGGGATAGGTTATAAAGTCTGCGGATCATTCTGATTTTGAGAGGTTATCTTCTTGCTTTTTCTTTTCTCTCCCTCTTCCTGGTCGGCGACTCTGTACCCCGGGTTCTGCCCCTTTGGCACACTCAGGTAGAGGTTTGCAGTTGATAAGTCTCTATGGCGATGTCATGTATTGTGCTTCAGTCTTGTTGGCAGTCGAGGCTCATTAGCGTTTATAGGCTCCCACAGTGAGAGAGTTTGTGTTCCAGGAGCCTCTCTCCTAGTCTTTCCTTCCTCAACCAGCAGCCTGAGAATCCAGCTATGGGGTTGCTGCTGCCTCTGCCTGGATAGTAAGAGGCTCAAAGAGCGGGCAACTCCCCACTCTTATTTCCACTCAGCACAGGGCTCTGGGTAAGGCTCAGTCAGTCAGAGCTGCTAGCATAATCAGCCGGGGCTTTCGCCTACTCAAAGACCTCTGGCTCTGCCACTCTGTCCGGTAACACGGGTGGGTCTGTGCGTGCAGACCAGGATGTTAGACCGGAAGTCTCACCCTCTGAGTGAAACCCCCTGCCCGCACTGAAAAGTTCCAATGTTGGAATTGGCTCTTGCTCGTCCCCATGTGCCACTCTTTCAAGTTGCTGGGGCAGCCTGTGACTCCACCCTCGGCCCACACAAAGGCCCCCGACTCTGCCCCTCTGTGGGACAACACGGGCTCCCACTCCGGAGGTGCTGGGAGGAGTCTCCTTCCCACTCTCCGTGCACGCAGACCAGGATGTGATGCTGGAGTCTCGCCCTCTGAGTGAAACCTCCCGCTCGCACTGAAAAGTTCCAGTGTTGGAATTAGCTCTCGCTTCCTCCCTGTGTGCGGCTCTCCCCGGGTGCTGGGGCAGCCCGGAGGCTTTCAGCCCACACAAAGGCCTCTGACTCTGCCTCTCTGTGGAGTAACACGGGCACACCCTCTGGGGGCTTTGGAAGGAATCTCTCGCCCACTATGCGCCTACCAGGGAATCAGGTAAAATGGCTGCCCCGCTTGTCTTTCTTTGTCTGGGTTTGGCGTGTTAGCTGTATTGCCCAGGTTGTCACAGGAACAGTTTTTCCTTGGCTTGGATCTCCATGCCACAGCCTGATTTGGCCGTTTGTGCCGCGGCCTGGATCTATTCACCCCCTTTGCCCGCCTTAGTTTCTATATTCTCAGTTTCCAGTGAAAATCGCCCTGTTTAGGTTAGTGAGGAAGGCGGAGCATTTCTTACTCCCTATTTCCTTCGGGGTTTGGTTATATATTTAGCCAATTTTTCGCTCAATCATACCTTTGGGTGTATTGCGAGACATCTGGAGTCTCCAAGGATAGGTTTTTCTGTTTCTGGTTGAAGATCTTGTTGAGGTTTGGGGGAGATTTATTGGTACCGCTTCCTACTCCGCCATTACTCTGACGTCATGGGATTATTTTTTTAGCTCCTTTTTTGATGTTTCATTTTTGGCGTATAGAAAGGCAATGGACTTTTGTATATTAATTTTGTATCCTACGATCTTACTGTATTGGTTTATTGTTTCTAGTAGTCTTTTTGTGGATTTTGGGGGGTTTTCAATGTATAGGATCATATCATGTGCAAAAAGTGAAACCTTTACTTCTTAGATGTGTTTCTTGTAGGCAGCATACAGTTGGATTTTCTCTTTTAATGCATTCTGCTACTCTTTGTCTTTCTATTGGTGAATTCAATCCATTTACATTTAGTGTAATTATTGACACTTGAGGGTTTTCTATTGCCATTTTATATATTGCTTTCTGATAGTTTTGTATCTTGTTTGGTTCTTCTCTTTTGTTTTTCTATCATTTGTTTTTGTTTGGTTATAAACCATACTTCTTTTCTCTGTTACTTCTTTTTTCAAAATATGTGCTTCTGTGTTGGTTTTTTCAGGGGTGGTTACCATTAAGTAATGGAAAGCATACATATCATGTTCATTGTTGTACATTATCTCATAAGTGCTTCTGCACTCCATCCTCCTTTGCTACTGTTAATCTTCGTTCTCTCCCCTTTTTTGTTTTTGTTTTCACAAATTAATCTTGTTTTTATTGCAATTATGATGGATATTTTACTTGTAGTTTTGTTCTGTTTTTTGTTTGTTTGTTTGTTTGTATCTGGTTGGAAAGCCCCCTTTAGATGATATACTTTTTTCTTTTTTTTTAAAATTTTTTTTTATTTATTCATTTTTAGAGAGGAGAGACAGAGAGGGAGAGAGAGGAGAGAGAGACAGAAAGAGAGAAGGGAGAGGAGCTGGAAGCATCAACTCCCATATGTGCCTTGACCAGGCAAGCCCAGGGTTTCGAACCGGCGACCTCAGCATTTCCAAGTCGATGCTTTATCCACTGCGCCACCACAGGTCAGGCAATATACTTTTTTCCATCTCTTCAGTTTCAGTCTATGTGTATCTGAGGTAAGTCTCTTGTTAACAACATATGTACAGGTCCTGTTCTCTTATCCATGCAGCTACCTTATGTCTTTTGATTGGGTATTTAAATCATTTCCATTTAAGGTTATTATTGATATGTACTTATTATTTATTGCCATTCTAGTCTTTAAATCTACAATTCTCTTTTTGTAAAATTTATTCTTTGCTCTTTTTACAGCAGGCTCCTAAACATTTCTTGCAGTACTGGTTTGGTTGTCATGAATTCCTTGAGGTTTTTATTTGTTTGTTTGTTTGTTTTTGTTTTGCTTTGTTTTATTGTTGTTGTGGGGTTTTTTTGGTTTTTTGGGTTTTGTTTTTTTTTTTGGTCTGGGAAGCTTTTTATTTCTCTTTCAGTTTTAAACAATAGCCTTGCTGGATAAAGAAGTGTTGGTTGTAGGTTCTTGTTTTGCATCACTTTGAATATTTCTTGCCAATCTCTTCCGGTCTCAAGTGTTTCTGTTGAGAAGTGGGATGTCATTCTTATGGGGGCTTTTCTATAGGTAATTAACTGCTTTTCTCTTGCAGCTTTTAGTATTCTTTCTTTGTCCCTTAAATGTGGCACTTTAATTATGATATGTCTTGCTGTAGTCCTCCTTAGATTCCTCTTTAATGGGACTCTCTGTGCTTCTTGGACTTATGTGACTTTTTCCTTCATCAATTTAAAGAAGTTTTCAGCTATGATTTCTTGAAATAGGTTGTCTATACAGTGTTTGTTGTCTCCTCCTTCAGGAACCCCTATGATGCAGATGTTGTTTCTCTTCATGTTGTCACAGAGCTCTCTTAAAGTTTCCTCAGTCTTTTTGAGCCTCTTGTTTTTTATGTTCTGCTTCTGTGCTTTCATTCCTCTTGTCCTCTAAATTGCTGATTTGATTCTCTGCTTCATCCAGTCTGTTTTTAATTCCTTCTATTGTATTCTTCATTTCTGATATTGTATTTGTCATTTCTGACTGAATCTTTTTTTTATGATTTCAGTGTCCTTTTTGATTCTTCTTATCTCTTTATTTAGGTGTGCATTATGTCCATCCATTGTTGCTCTAAGATGTTTCAGCATCCTAACACTCATTATTTTAAACTATGCATCTGGTAATTTGGTTATTTTTATCTCACTCAGTTCTTTTTCTGGGGATTTTTCTTGTTGATTCATTTGATGTACATTTCTTTGTCTTCCCATTTTGTCTGTGTATACACCTTCCTTTGGATGTATTGTTTGCATAGCTAGCTGAGTCCAGGGTTGGTATTTTCTGCCTCCAATTTTCAGTTGTGTTGTTTCTAGGTCTTTCTGGGTTGGCATCAGCTGTTGTTTGTAATCTGCTGTGGGCTACTTATTTGCTGTCACTATTCTTTTTGTTATTTGTGTCAGCATTTTCTATGTCTTAGCTGGGTCAGGTGTAAGGAGCCCTTCCTTAAGGTACCTCTCTAACAAGGGTTGTTATGTCCTGAACTGATTCTCTCCATATCTGGCCTCTGAGTGTGCCTGCCCTGGACCTCCCTGGCCAGAGCCTGGTGCAGATCAGTGGGGGTCACTGCCTGTGACTGGCTCTTAACAACCTTTTTGGAGCTACAAACAATCCAGATTTTGTGGTTGCCTCTGCTGGGCTCAGGTGCCATTGTAAATATCAGTTGAATTCCTAAGCTAGCTTTTATCTTCTCTTGGCCTGGGGGAAGTTCCTTTCAAAGTTCAAGTTTCCCTGAGTTCCGCTTTCTGTTTCCTCTTATTGCTGGCTATTTATTGGGCTCAGTACTGTAGTTCAGTGATTAGGTATGGTATTGAATGTGGCTTGTCCCTTAGCCTCAAGTGTCATTCTGTCCAGACTTTTCTTTTATTCTATTTTATTTTTCTTATTTTTCAGCACTCAGAAGGGTGTGGTCACAGGGGTACAGTAGTGTGGCCTCTTTGTTCCCGATGTGTGATCTGTTCTCTGGCCCCCTACTACCACCGTTGCTGCCTCGGACATTTGGGCTCAAGCACTGCTGGTGCCAGCCCACCTATGCGGCCACCATGGTTTCTTCCACCCCTGGTGGGCCTGTGCATGCCCACTTGGACCATCTCCAAGGTTTCCCAGGCCCAAACCACCTTCAAGGGCGGTCTCACACCATAGGCAGGATTGCATGTATGCTCAGACCACTGCAGAGGCTGCCTCTGTGGGCAGGCCCACATGTGCCTGCTTGGACTGCCTCCACAGTTGCCCAGGATCATGCCACAGGTGGGCTTGCATGCTCGCTTTGACCCCTGTAGAAGCTGCCATAGTTTCTGCCTCTGCCAAGGGGGGCACACATGCTCACTCAGACCACTGTGGCTCCTGCAGCCATGCCCTGCCACTGCCAGCCAGCACACACCTGGTGAGCAATCAGCAGCATGGGGGGGTGATGTAGCTCAGACCTCAGCAATCACTACCTGTGTCCCTAATGTGCTGCCTGCCTCTAAGTGCCTCTTTGTCCTGAATGGAGCAGGAGAGCCTCCAGTGGTCACGGTAATTTCTTCCCTTTGCTGATGTTGCTGCTCTGAAAAAAAAAGTTTACTTTACATTTGGGGAGTGATTCATACCTCAAATTGTCTCCCCCTGTGCCTCTGAGATCACACTCTCCCCTGGCAACTTCAGTCCTCCCAGCACTCCCCGCTCCCAGATCCCTGGGCAGGTGGTTGTGAGTAAGGCTCTCCTTGTGGTCCCTTTAATATGGAGCCTGGTTCCATGAGTTCTGTCTCCTTCTCTCAAACAATATCTAGGCTCCTTTCTCAGCCAAATACAGTCCATTTGTCCCTTCCAGGTTCCAGGCTTCTATGTTGGGACTCCAGTTCTAGGGCTGAGGACCCACAACTTTCTGGGCAACCCTCCCCACTGCAAGAGTCCCTCTGGGCCCCTGCTTGCTCCCAGGAGCAGGGCAGCCCTTTCTGTGTCTTCGCCTTACCTACCAGTCTCAGTGTGGCTTCCTTGGTGATCCTTGGCTATAGGATCTTCTTAGTTTAGTCCAAAGTTGGTCTTTCAAGACAACTGTTCTCAAAATTAAGTTGTAATCCACTTTCGTTCTGGGATGTGGAAGTTGCAACAGCCACTTACTCTGTGGCCATCTTTTCTTTTTGCAAGACCTTTAATATTCCTTGAAAGCTTGGTTTGGTGATAATGAATTCCTTTAGGTGTTTTGTTATTGTTGTTGTTTTACTTGTTTGTGTTTTTTATTTTGCCTAGGAAACTCTTTATTTCTCTTTTAATTCTAAATTATAGCTTTGCTGATTATAGTAGTCTTTGCTGTGGGTTCCTATTTTACATCACTTTGAATATTTTTTGCCAATCCCTTCTGGCCTGAAGTGTTCTGTGAGAAGTCAGATGTTACCTTTATGGAGACTCCTCTGTAGGCTATTAATTGCTTTTTTCTTGTAGCTTTTAGTATTCTTTCTCTGTCTCTTAGTGTTAGCACCTTAATTATTATGTGTCTTGGTGTGGACCTCTTTGTGCTCATCTTTAATGTGACTTTCTATGCCTCTTGAACTCTTGTTACTTTTTCTTAATAAATTTAGAGAAAATTTCAGCTATGATGTCTTCAAACAAGTTCTCTATCACTTGTTCATTCTCTTCTTCAGGAACCCCTATGATGCAGATATTGTTTTGCTTCATGTTGTTGTAAAAGTCTCTTAGAGTTTCCTCAGTCTTCTTCAGCCTCTTCTCCTTTTGCTGCTCTGCTTTTGTGCTTATATGTAATATATTGTGTCCTCTAAAGCACTGATTTGATTCTCTGCTTCATCCAACCTGCTGTTGATTTCTTGTAATGCAATCTTCATTTCAGATACTGTATTTTCCATTTCTGACTAGTTCCTTTTTATGGTTTCAGTGCCTTTTGTAACACTTACTAAGTTCTCATTGTGATCATACATTCTTCTTACCCTAAGATCTTTGAGCATTCTAATAACCATTATTGAAAACTTTGCATCTGGTATTTTTGTTACTTCCACTTCATTTAATTATGTATATTTCTGGGAATTTCTCTTGTTGATTCATTTCAGGCATATTTCTTTGCCCATTTTGTCTGTATATTAGGTAGCTCTGCTCTAACTTTGAAATTTGTTGTGAAAAATTTACAAAGTCTGCATTTTCTGTGCCTGGTGTTTGTGGGAGGAGCAACCTTATGTGTAAGAATCAGCATCTTTCTGTTTACAGCTGAAAGGTGCTCCATAAAATGGCCCAAGTTTCTTAAGATTTGCTTTTGCTTTTCAGCTGCCCTACTTCCCCTTGTAGCCAACTGGTCTTCCCACTGAGTATTCTGTAGAAGGGCTGTAGAATGGCCTCACACTACAAACCCTTCCATAAGTTGCAAGCTTGGTGAGTTAGGGCAGCTGATGTTTGATGACAATGTTAGCAGTACCTCCTACTTGGGAGGTCTTTCTGTGAAGAGCTCTCAGTACAGGTAAGGTGGCTCCTACTCCAGAGCCTAATCTTTCATCCAATTCTATTTCTCTGCAGTAAGGTTAGCAGCAGATTCTTTTTGGGTGGAGTCAACAGTCCCCTCTGCAGAAGTTCTTTCAACTGAAAAGTCCTTGGCCTCAAGTAGGAAGATTTAGAGATTCTTCCACTGGGGATAATTGTGCCACTCCCCCCAGAAGGTCACTAAGCCTCTTGACAGGCCCAACAATAGGCTCCAATGAATTTACACATTGAATGTCTGTGCTCTAAGACTTTCCTTTCCCCGTGTGGAAATTATACCAGCAGGGCAGGGTATCTTGCTCTTGGGCTGGCTGATGGTGAAGCTCTACCTCATCCAATGAGTGTGAGCTGCTGTACAGGTGTTGACCTGAGAAAGAGGAATTCATCTCAGCTAGGTTTGATCTGATGCGTTCTCCCTTTGGAAATGCTGCTAGTAAGGGTAGTTGGATCCTGCTATGTTGTAGTCTGTAGATGGCCACTGGATGCATTGGCTCTGGCCTCTTAGGAAGGAACCTGGTGCAGACCAGTGTGAGACACTGCCTATGACTGTCCTTCAGCAACCTTTTTGGAGCTATAAGCAAACCAGAGTTTGTGGCTGCCTCTGCTGGGTTTAGGTGCACATGGAAGGACCTGGATGCACACCTAGACTGCTTTTCACCAGCACTGGGTCTGGGGAAAAGTCAGCAAAAGGCCCAAGGGTTTCTGAGAACCACCTCCTGCTGCCTCTGTCTACTTCTTGCTTGTTGGACTTGGACCCTGAAAAAACCTCTGGTAGAGTCTAGGGCTGAGACAACTCAGAAATTAGGAGAGGTGATGAGTGTGACTACCACCCTAGGGCCTCAGGTTTCAGTCTGTCCAAAATATTTTCACAGACCTCAGTAGGGTGTCGCCACCAGTAGTACAGTGGGTGAGACATATGAAACCCAGAGGTTTGATCTGTCCACAATCTGGACAGTTTCTACTGAATCTCCGATGAGGTGGGAGTATCAGTCAAAATTTTGGGAATGTTATGGGAAAAGCTCTGTGCGCAATGCCAGGCAACTGAGTTACTGCCATACCCCCTGCTTCCTGGCCAAGGCTATTTATTTCTCATCAGGGCTATATCTCCATAAGGTGGAGCAAGAGAGATTCCTGAGGATGGAGCAGTTGCTTCTCATATGCTGCTGCTGTACAGAGGGGATTGCTCCACCCAAGAAAGATGGCAACTACAGTAATGGAGAATGACTCAGCACAGGGGTTCTGGTGGCTTTCCCCCAACACATCTCCCCTTAAGGCCACTAATTTCACACTCTCCTCACATGACTCTCTATTCCTCCCTCCCTTGACCAGAACCCTAGGGTAAGTAGCTGTGAATAATATTTTCTGCATTGCCCATTTAAGAGGGTACCTGTGTCTGTGAGATCTCCTGTCTCTTTCTAGCAGACAGAAACCTCAGCTCTTTCATGATCAAATGCTGTGGGCACCTCTTCTAGTCTCAGATGCTCTAGACTATGACATCCAGCCAGGGGCTTAGGACACACACCTCTCAGGGAAAATCTCTCCATAAACTCTTTCCTGCAGCTGAAAGTCCCTTTGGACCCTCAACTGCTGCTTGCTCCTGGGAGCAGTTTTAGGTCTTTTTGCATCTCAGCCCTTCCTACCATTTTCAATGTGCTTCCTCTGTGACTCCTTGGTTATAGATTCTTCTTCATTTAGTCCTAAATTGGCCTTTATAAATGATTTTTCTTAAATTTAGTTATATCTCCAGTTTGGTCCTGGGAGGTGGCAATTAGAACTTCTGCCTACTTGTCATTATCTTGGAATCCTCCAAGTCAAGCATATTTTTTTACCATAATGATATAATGCTAGATATAAACTACAGGAAAAAAACCCTTTAGGTATTACAATCCCATCCCAAAAAATTTTCTAGGTCCTCCTAGGAGACTGGAAATGGCTCCTGCTTTGCTGGGAGGTTTGGGATGGCCTAGGCACCCTCACTTGCAGGTAACTCTGTGGAATATTCTCAAAATTGAGTTACCCAGTGGCCGGCCAGTCCTCTGTTCTGACCAACCCCTAAAAACAATTCCCCAAGTATCTGCATTCACTGTCACAGTAACACAGTGTCCACCAGAACCTCTGAAATGTTCTTCTTTATTATTGGTAATACTGTTGTCTTAAAGTTTAATGGTCATGGACTATATACTTTAATTAAAGGCAGAGTTTATGAGAATGAATTAAAAGAATAACAACTATATTCTGTTATATACAACCCTTGTATACAATGTGCCCGTAAAGTCATGGTGCACTTTTGACTGGTCACAAGAAAGCAACAAAAGGTGATAGAAATATAAAATCTGCATCAAATAAAAGAAAACCCTCCCAGTTTTTGCAGGATGATGTGGCAGTATGTGCGCATGCACAGATGATGACGTAACACCGTGTATACAGTAGAGCAGCCCACGGCCATGCCAGTCGAGATGTGGACAGTACAGAGAAAAGTTCAATATGTTCTGTGGCTCACTAAATTCGAATCTGTAACCAAAGTGCAACGTGAATATCAGTGTGTTTATAATGAAGCACCACCACATAGGAATAATATTACTCAGTGGGATAAGCAGTTGAAGGAAACCGGCAGTTTGGTGGAGAAACCCCGTTCTGGTAAGCCATCAGTGAGTGACGAGTCTGCAGAGGCTATACGGGATAGCTACCTAAGGAGCCCTAAAAAATCTGTGCGTGAGCCCACATTGAACTGCACTGAATAGCTCCAATCCTAGCTTACTTAGATGGCCCACTAACTAGTAGCTCTAAGAATAAAAATAATTCAGCTGACTTTCCTACATTTGACTTTGTCAAAGACTTTACAGATTCTGACACTGATATATGTTTCAGAAATTATACATTTCTATAACCCATTTTAAATTTTTTAATTTATTGATTTGTGAAAGAGAGGGAGAGAGAGAGAGATTGACTTGTTGTTCCACTTAGTTATGCACCCACTGACTGCTTCTCATATGTGCCCTGACCAAAAACCGAACATGTAACCTTGGTATATCAGGACAACACTCTAACCAACTGTGCTACCCAGCCAGGGCCATAACCCATCTTAAGATCACTTGCTTTCTGTATTGGTAAGTGTCAAGTCACAAAGTGAACAGAGTAAAGTATTTTATTCCCAGTAAAAACTGACAACACTGAAAAATTCAAATTGCTTTGTGGTACACTTTGAGGTTTGCTGAAAAACTGAATAGAATAACAAGGAAATGTGTCTTGTGCTTGGATGCCATGCTGAGAATAACTGAGGGAAAGCACTTTTTAACCAGCACACCCAGAAAACACATGGGGAATTGTTTAGATTCAGTCTTTTGTCCTCTGTACAATAGATGTTGCTAGAATGACCAGTGGATTGTAGAAACATTACAGGGGTAGTCAACCTTTTTATACCTACTGCCCACTTTTGTATCTCTGTTGGCAGTAAAATTTTCTAACCACCCACTGGTTCCACGGTAATGGTGATTTATAAAGTAGGGAAATAACTTTGCTTTATAAAATTTATACAGCAGAGTTACAGCAAGTTAAAGCATATAATAATAATTACTTACCAAGTACTTTATGTCAGATTTTTGCTAAGTTTGGCAGAATAAATCTTTATAAAACAACTTACATAGTTCAATCTATCTTTTTATTTATACTTTGGTTGCTCCACTACCACCCACCATGAAAGCTGGAATGTCCACTAGTGGGCAGTAGGGACCAGGTTGACTACCACTGGACTAGGATAAACTAGGCCCTTCCTAGAAATTGCTCTTGGAATTTTTACTTTTGAATTCAAAATGAAGCCATACAATGGAGTAAAGACAGCCTCTTCAACAAATGGTGTTGGGAAAACTGGACAGCTCCCTGCAAAAAAAATGAAACTAGACCACCAACTTACACCACTGACAAAAATAAACTCAAAATGGATAAAAGACTTGAATGTAAGCCGTGAAACCATAAGCATCTTAGAAGAAAACATAGGCAGTAAGCTCTCTGACATCTCTCGCAGCAACATATTTGCTGATTTGTCTCCACAGGCAAGTGAAATAAAAGACAGGGTAAACAAATGGGACTTTATCAAACTAAAAAGCTTCTGCACAGCTAAAGACAATAAGAACAGAATAAAAAGACAAACTACACAATGGGAGAATATATTTGACATAGCGTCTGATAAGGGGCTAATAACTAAAATTTATAAAGAACTTGTAAAACTTAATACCAGGAAGACAAACAATCCAATCCAAAAATGGGCAAAAGAGATGAATAGACACTTCTCCAAAGAGGACACACAGATGGCCAATAAGCATATGAAAAAATGTTCAACATCACTAATGATTAAAGAAATGCAAATTAAAACCACAATGAGATATCACCTCACACCAGTCAGAATGGCGCTCATCAATAAAACAACACAGAATAAGTGCTGGCGAGGATGTGGAGAAAAGGGAACCCTCCTGCACTGCTGGTGGGAATGCAGACTGGTGCAGCCACTGTGGAAAACAGTATGGAGATTCCTCAAGAAATTAAAAATCGAACTGCCTTTTGACCCAGCTATACCACTGTTAGGAATATACCCCAAGAACACCATAGCACTGTTTGAAAAGAATAAATGCACCCCATGTTTATGGCAGCATTGTTCACAATAGCAAAGATTTGGAAACAGCCCAAGTGTCCATCAGAGGACGAGTGGCTTGAAAAGCTTTGGTATATATATACTATGGAATACTACTCAGCCATAAGAAATGATGACATAGGATCTTTTACAACAACATGGATGGGCCTTGATAACATTATACTGAGTGAAAGAAGTAAATCAGAAAAAAACTAAGAACTATATGTTTCCATACATAGGTGGGACATAAAGATGAGACTCAGAGACATGAACAACAGTGTTGGGGTTACAGGATGGGGGGAGGAGAGGGAGGGTGTTGGGGAAAGGAGGGGCACAAAGATCATGGTTTTTCAGCATTTACCATATTCCCCCCTTAATCTACAGACAGCAAATATTTACGTATGGTGTTTCCACTATAAAGACTGCTGTCTTAGCCCTGGCCGGTTGGCTCAGCGGTAGAGCATCGGCCTAGCGTGCGGAGGACCCGAGTTCGATTCCCGGCCAGGGCACACAGGAGAAGCGCCCATGTGCTTCTCCACCCCTCCGCCGCGCTTTCCTCTCTGTCTCTCTCTTCCCCTCCCGCAGCCAAGGCTCCATTGGAGCAAAGATGGCCCGGGCGCTGGGGATGGCTCTGTGGCCTCTTCCTCAGGCGCTAGAGTGGCTCTGGTCGCAACATGGCGACGCCCAGGATGGGCAGAGCATCGCCCCCTGGTGGGCAGAGCGTCGCCCCTGGTGGGCGTGCCGGGTGGATCCCGGTCGGGCGCATGCGGGAGTCTGTCTGACTGTCTCTCCCTGTTTCCAGCTTCAGAAAAGTCAAAAAAAAAAAAAAAAAAAAAGACTGCTGTCTTAGTGACAAATGCTGATAAACTATTTCAGCAGTTCCTCTTTCTTCAAAGACTTATAAGTAAACATAGAGCTCCATGTTTCATAGGACATACTCAAGCTCACTCCATGCTCCCTGGAGCTTTAGCACAAGGGAATGCCCCCCCCCCTTTTGGGTTTTTTTTTTTAGTATTTTTTCTTTTATTTATTTATTTTTTGTATATTTCTGAGGATGGGGATGGGGAGGCAGTCAGACAGACTCCTGCATGCGCCTGACTGGGATCCACCTGGCATGCCTACCAGGGGGAATGCTCTGCCCATCTGGGATGTTGCTCTGTTACAACGGGAGCCATTCTAGCGACTGGGGCGGGGGCCATGGGGCCATCCTTAGTGCCCAGGGTGGATTTGCTCCGGTGGAGCCTTGGCTGCGGGCGGGAGGAGGGGGGCCGGGAGGAAGGAGAGGGGAGGGAGTGGAGAGGTAGATGGGCGCTTCTCCTGTGTGCTCTGGCCGGGAATCGAACCCAGGAATCCTGCACACCAGGCCAATGACTCCGACGGGTCTACCATATCATGCTTTTTACTTAAAAAAAAAAATTTACATTTCTTTTGAATGCTGATGAACAGGAGACACCAAATCTTTTTCGCCTGCAAACTACTACCTTCTTTATTAGATCTAGCTAATAACACTGTTCTGTCTTTTTTCCAAATAGCTCCAGATATATGGAAAAGATTTATATAGGTGAATGGGGATCCTCAAACCCCTCAGCGAGATCTTCTGAGAATGGCTCTTAAGATACCTAGAGGCAGAAAAAGCCCAATAGAGATCAGGGGGAACTACCAGCTTTTAGGATACACCCTTAAAGGCTCCAACAACACCCCAAAGGGGTCTCATAGGATGCCATCTGGGTCCTGCTTCAATAGTGGAAAGGAAGGTCATTGAGCTAAAGCCTGCAGGCTTACACGCCTCTGCTGTGAGGAAACAGGGACACTGGAAGGTGGGCTTCCCCCTCACTCCTCTAAGGGAGGGTTCAGTCTCTTCCAGCCCTGCTCCAGCCACCTATGACCTAACCTTGCCCAGAATGCTGGGGTTTGCCACTGAAGGCTGAAGGTGCCCAGGGCTGTCAGCCCCATCTACAACACTGTAGATGAGCCTAGGGTATTTCTTCCAAGAAGCAGGTAAACTGATCTCATTCACACAAGGGCCACTTAACTATGTTTTGCCTGAATAGTCAGGTTTCTTATTCTTCCCTCAAAGATCTCTGTTGTGGGTGTTGATAGTCTATTTTCTGCTGCTTTGCTTAATATATAGTGTTTTCTTTATCCCTCCTACCTCAATGCCCCACTCATATTTCAGGCTGGGACCTACTCTTAATTTAGAGCTCTCTTTCCTCCTTTTGCCAACTTGTATTATGAATTTACCTTTGCCACCCAGCTTAGTGTATCCCAAGGTTCTCTTTACCAGGCCACAGTCACAGAGCTCTAGGGAAAAGCAACCTGGTCTCAACTCTCCAGGCAGAGGAGAACAGAAGCTCCATATCCATGCATGCTGAAAATGGCTTTTTCCAGTCTACCTGAATCATTACCAGCTAGAAGCAGTGGTCATTGGGACTTGGACATGAGCTGCAAAGTATAGAATGGTGACAACAATTCCAGTGCCATGCGGACTTTTCCTGTGGGGAACTTTTCTGGACTCCTGCTCCCTGTGACAGCTCCTAACAGACTGAACTGTGGTTGGGTTGCATTTTTCAGGGATTTGGCATGGAGATGGGGTCAACTTGGACTTGGGGAACATGTTAAGGACACTACTCATTTATGGATTCTTGCTGTATTCGCCAAGAGTTTGCTTAAAGGCTCTTAATCACTGTAAAAAAAATAGAGGACTGGATGAAGAAGATGGGGCACATATACACCATGGTATATTATTCAGCTAGGAGAAACGGTGACATCGGATCACTTATAGCGGAATGGTGGAGTCTTGGTAGCATTGTGTGGGGTGAAATAAGCGAATCAGAAAAAAACAGGAACTGCAGGATTCCATACATTGGTGGGACATAAAAGCGAGACTAAGAGGCATGAACAGGTGTGTGGTGGCTATGGGGGGTGGGGGGAGGGAAGGAGGGAGAGGAGGAGGGGGAGGGGTACAGAGAGAACTGGATGGAGGGTGGCGGAGGACGATCTCTCTTCGGGTGATGGGTATGCAACAGAACTAAATGACAAGATAACCTGGAAATGTTTTCTTTGAATGTATGTACCCTGATTTATTGATGTCACCCCATTAAAATAAAAATTTATAAAAAATAAATAAAATAAAATAAAAAGAATTCAAAATGAAGCCTTCAGTGCAAGAATTCAAAATGAAGTCTTCTTGACAAGGTCATGGAATTTAACAGGATCTAAGAGTCAAATTAGCTGACAGATATTTCTATTTAAAAGAACCCCTAAAGAACACTGGACTAGCCAGACCAGGTGGTAGTACAGTGGACAGAGTATTAGACTGGGATGCAGAGGACCCAGGTGCGAGACCCCGAGGTTGCCTGCTTGAGTACAGGGTCACTGGCTTGAGTGTAAAACCATAGATGTGACCCCATGGTCACTAGCTTGAGGCCAAAGGTCACTGATCTGAAGCCCAAGGAAGCTGGCTTGAGCCCAATGTCACTGGCTTGAGCAAGGGATCACTTACTCTGCTGTAACCCCCAGGTCAAGGCACATATGAGAAAGCAATCAGTGAACAGCTAAGGTGGCACAATGAAAATTGATGCTTCTCATCTCTCTTCCTTCCTATTTGTCTGGCCCTATCTGTCCCTCTCTCTCTATCTCTGTCATGACAAAACAAAGAACACTGGATTAAAAGTCAGAGGATTTGGGTTCAAATTTCAGCATTGCAACTAATTGGAAATAAAGTTTTGCCACATAAGAGTTAGGAGAGTGATAGCTATCTGCCTAACTTTGGTAGCCATGGGACATCAATTTTTGCTTCAATGTAAAAAATAGAATATTCTATCTTGAGTTGTTTGTGGAAATTCATACTGGTGTAGCCACTGTAGAAAATAGTATGGAGTTTCCTCAAAAAAATTAAAAATGAAACTGCCTTATGACCCAATGATTCCACTTCTGGAAAGTTATCCAAAGAAACCCTAAACACTAATTTGAAATATATATATACCCCTATGTTCATTTCAGTATTATTTAAAATAACCAAGATTCAAAAGCAACCTAAGTGCCCATCAGTACATGAGTGGGTAAAAAAGCTATGGTATATTTACACAATAAAGTACTACTTGGCCATAAAAAGGAAGGAAATTTTACCTTTTGTAACAACATGGATGAACCTGGAGAATATTGCACCAATTGAAAGAAGCCAGTCAGAGAAAGACAAACAACATATGATTTCATTTACATGTGGAATATAATGAACAAAATAAACAAACAAACAAAATAGAAACAGACTCATTCATAGATACAGAAAAAAGAGTGACAACTATCAGAGGAGAGGGGGGTTGGAGATAGGTGAAAAAGGTGAAGAGGTTATGCAAAAAAAAAAAACAACCCATAAACACAAGTATAGTGATTACCAGAAGGAAAGGTGAGTGAGGGGAACTGGAATAGCATAAAAGGGGGGGATAAATGGTGACAGAGGAAGACTTGACTTGGAGTGGTAAAAACACAATACTTAGATGATATATTACAGAATTGGGCACTTGAAACCTATATATTTTTATTAACCAATGTCACCCCAATAAATTTAGTAATTTTTTAAATAGAACATTCTAACAAATCAAAATTGTTCAACAAAAAAAGGAATTATCTAGAAAGCAGTGAGGTCCCTGTTACTAGAAGAGTTAAAGCTGTAGCTGGGTCACCTATGAGGTACAAACAAATTCTTGTATTAGTAGAAAAATTAGACTAGATTATTTCTAAGGTTTTGTATGCACTCAGCACTTAGCCTAGTGCCTAGCACTTAGTAGATATCCAGAAAGAGTTTGTGGTAAGAAGGACAAAAGAAGGGGAGAGAGAGAGAATGTAAGAAAAGAATTAATCTATTTCACTTCTTTCCCAATGGAATGTGGTGGGATATAAGTTAAAACAAAAAACAAGCACCCATGAAAACTAGCTTTAAAAAAAATTACCACGAGGGAAATTTGATTCTACTACTGATACTGTGAAAAGAAGAGTAATAAATGTTAGGGAACAAGTATATTAAATAAAACTGTTTTAGTATAATATAAAATGATAGGCATTTATCTAGCACTTATCATATGGCAAGTGCCATACTAAATCCTATTTAAACTCCCCAACATGCCCACAAAGCAAAGAATTGGCTCAAGGCCTCGTATTTATTCACTAGAAAACAACAGAACTGAGAAATGAACTCCACCTATGTGTAGAGTGTAGGGTGTTTGTCCCTCTGACTTTAAAGCCCATGCTGGTACCACTAAAGGTACCTCTCCACTTTAGTCTGTGATTATGAGTTGTTGTGTCATAATTGTTTATAATAAAATTATTTTCAAAATAAGTTATACATGTAGATGGTACACAATGCAAAAAGTAAAAAAAAAAGTAGTGAAAAGTCTAAAATAGTTTTCATACTCCTGTCCCCCAGCCCACCCACTAACTCATCTAGGAGACAACTACAACTACTGTTAGCAGTTGCTTCTCAAGTTATAATTTTTTTTTATTTTTACACAACTGTGATTTGACACTGTATCATTTAATACTCCATGTAAACATGACCAATGTTATGGATTTCTAATTTTTAAACTTTTTTGTGTAAAATATTCTTCAAAATTGATACCAAAGAAAACATAATAAAAACAGATCATAGTGTATTGCAAATGTTAATGTTTTTTAGACATTAATTGTTCAATTGTCTAATCAGGCTTAGTGATATGGTATATTCTAATTCTTTCACATTTTTTATTTCAATGACATAACTTCTTTTTACTATAAGATGGAACATCTGTCTAATGAAAAATGGGTCATTATTATTCATCTTAAGCCATGAAGCTTTGTTGAAAAGCTCTGAATTAGTGATCATTACATCAAATAGGTTTTACATTAATCATTATTTCATACACATATAAAATTAATACACAATGTTTGTCATTACTGAGCACTAGAATATAATTCTAGAAGAAGCAATTAATGTCTACCAGAAGTTTTTTGGAATACGATTTTCAATTAATTAATTAATTGCATATCTGAAATTGTAACCTAAACATTAAGCACTCTTATCATAGGACATATTAGGCTTAATAATGAAAAAATAAAGAGAATAAGAGAGATATTTCAGATATTAAGTTATGTACATTGTCCACAACCCTGCCAGCTCAAAACTTTTTCTGAGGAAAATTTATTTTCCAAAGAACAGTTAAACACCTTCAGGGGGAAGCACTTCTGAGGCTTTTCCGGGAATTGAAATGTTCTTTTCTCTTATTTATTTTATTTTATTTACATAAAAAGAAAAGTAGTTTAGAAGACCTGAATTTCTCAATAAAAAAAATCATGGCAAATTTAGTCTCTATATAGAAAAATGCCATCCATTTCCAAAGGTTGCTTGTAAATTCTCAGCAAAGGAGCAAAGAATAATGCACTGTATCCCACCCCCCAAGTGTTATATTGCACGTTCACCTTAAGGAGCATATGCTGCTCTTTTGAAATAATCAGGCTCCCCTCTCATTGTATAGAGCCTCTGAAAAGACTGAGGGCTCTATGGAATTAACATATGAATAAGCTAACATACCTCCCAAGAAGCCCCTGCAGGGGTGGGGTGCAAAAGGAAATGCTTTTATTCATTTTGCAGTTAACGAAGAGGACACATTCTGACCAGTTTTTTTGAGGACTTAGAATTTAAACTTAACATGTTCAGTGTAGAAAATATCTACTAAAACATAAATGATCTATTATTTTCTCTTTCATAACCATCCAAGCACACTGAAAAAGACAAATGTGTAACGTCTGAAGAGTAATCACTGGTATCAATATTAATAATTGAAAGCTGATAAAGTTGATCATCACTCTTCTTGACAATTGGCTGCTCAACTGTGGTCACTGTAGCAAAAATATTTTATCTGGAAGAGGTGACCTTCAGGATTAAGTTAGGGTCAGTGTTCTAGATGTGGGGACATGTTTGGGGGCTGCAAAGATAGTGTTTCTCAAAACCAAGCCTAGGAAGACTGAATTCATAAAATCAGGTTAAAAAGGATAGGAAACTCAACAACAAACAAACAAACAATCCAATAAAAAAAATGGGAAGAGGACATGAACAGACACTTCTCCCAGGAAGAAATACAAATGGCCAACAGATATATGAAAAGATGCTCATCTTCTTTAGTTATTAGAGAAATACAAATCAAAACTGCAATGAGATACCACCTCACACCTGTTAGATTGGCTATTATTAACAAGACAGGTAATAGCAAATGTTGAAGGGGCTGTGGAGAAAAAGGAACCCTCATACACTGTTGGTGGGAATGTAAAGTAGTACAACCATTATGGAAGAAAGTATGGTGGTTCCTCAAAAAACTGAAAATAGAACTACCTTATGACCCAGCAATCCCTCTACTGGATATATACCCCAAAAACTCAGAAACATTGATACGTAAAGACACATGCAGCCTCATGTTCATTGCAGCATTGTTCACAGTGGCCAGGACATGGAAACAACCAAAAAGCCCATCAATAGATGACTGGATAAAGAAGATATGGCACATATACACTATGGAATACTACTCAGCCATAAGAAATGATGACATCGGATCATTTACAGCAAAATGGTGGGATCTTGATAACATGATATGAAGTGAAATAAGTAAATCAGAAAAAACCAGGAACTGCATTATTCCATACGTAGGTGGGACATAAAAGTGGGACTAAGAGACATTGATAAGAGTGTGGTGGTTACCGGGGGGGGGGGAAGGGGGAGAGGGAGAGGGAAAGGGGGAGGGGGAGGGGCACAAAGAAAACTAGATAGAAGGTGACAGAGGACAATCTGACTTTGGGTGATGGGTATGCAACATAATTGAACAAGATAACCTCGACATGTTATCTTTGAATATATGTATCCTGATTTATTGATGTCGCCCCATTAAAAAATAAAATTATTAAAAAAAAGGATAGGTTAGATTGGCCAGGCTTATTATTTGCAAATGTCTAAGCAGAGCTCAAGACCCATTTGCTAAGGAGACTAAGGTACCTACTGTTCTGGTCAGCTCTAATATAGGACTCCATATATCTTTCCAGCCTAGAAACAACAGTTCAGTTTCACATTCTCTGGGTGCCAACTCCCGTGACTTCCATATCAAGGTTAAGTTCCTTCCTCTATGCTTCCATAACACCCTGTATTTCTTGCAATTATTATATGAAAATTCTGCTTCCATGTCTATTTCCCTCACTATGTTATATAAAATTCATGAAGGTAACAGCCATGGCCAGGCTTTTCTTTCCTGTGTTCACAGTCCCTAGGACAATGCCAAGCACATAACTGAGTCTCAGTAAATTTTTGCTGAATAATGAAAAACTTGGTTCTAGATAGAAACTAAATCCATGCTGTTGCCATGGTATGAGAGCTGGGCCCAAGAAACCGGGAAAATTGTTTCATGGGATGGATATGTTGATGAGTCCCTGTCCATGGAACAATCAATCTGTTGAATAATCACCACCAGCTTTGTTCAGGGTTGATGCTTATTGTGGAGTTGCACTCATAGTGAGAGTGTCATTGGAATTACAGGGACAGATATTAGATGGGAAGCAGGGGGGTGCAGAACCAGGTGAGAACAAGTAGAGGAGACTGAGGGGAGAAACAACTTGGGTCCTGACTGAGGTGGGATTGGTGAAAATAGAGATTCTATGAAACCAAACCAGTAGAGACAGGAGGCTGAAAATTTGCGTTAGGATGGTGGACAGCCAACTATGTCCTGCAGGAAAAAATGTATTCCTCAGTCTACTTTTGTAGACCCTGGAAATTAAGAATGGTTTTTATGTTATTAAATGATTAGAAGGAAAAGGAAGAGGAAGAGGAAAAGAGAAGCATCAGTAGCAACAGAAATGGTATATGGCTCACAAAGCTTAAAATATTTGCTATCTGGTTCTTCAGAAGAAAAATTTACCCATCATTGATTTAATTATATAAAATCAAAACAGCAAAAGCAAACCATAACCAAACACAAACACGCTCATATATGCACATGTTCGTGTGCATGCTCATTCTCACACACAAATACACTATCGTAATGGTATACTATTTTATTGTAATTTGAAAATACCAAAGGCATTTTGATGTCCCATAAACTTTGTAGAAATGGAAATTAACTATTTATATCCTTTGATAATTAAACTAGCCACAAATAAAATATTTTGTAAGGTACAATTCCCATGTTTTTTTTGAAGATTGATTTTTCTCTACTCCAACCTCTTAAAGAGGGGTATCTTATTCAGCTTCTCTCATTCAGTTTGCCCTTGAACCTTTACCTAATTATGAGAATTTTGCACCCCCAGAGAAGAGACTACATACTGTGAATATATTTGAAGTGTAATTAATTTTATTTGATCTCTTTCAGTAATGTTTTTTGAAATACGGTCCTAGAATGATTCAGAGCTGGATGATATTTTAGAGCTCATTTTGTCTGAACTTCTTGTTTTACCAAGCAGAAAATAGATACTAAATAATTTATTTTAGGTTTAAAATCAATCAAGGTCAGATAGAGTCCCAGAAATCCTGTTTCCAAGCTCTCTCACATTGCTGCTTCTACATGGTATCCTTCCCTAAACTCCTAGAAGGCGGGACTGTGTTGGTTGTCTTTCTTTCACCAGTGCAGAGTCCACACCTGGAAAATATTATTCCAAAATGTGTGTGGAATAAATGAATAGATGATAATCACAGCTAACATTTACTTCACACTTACAATGTGCCAGGCCCTATGCCAAACACTTTTACACACATTATCTCTTTTGACTCTCATAACAACCCTACAGATATTATTATTTTTTTTACTATCCCTATTTTACAAATGAGAACAGTAAGTCACAGGGATGTGAAGTTACTTGCCCAAAGTTATACAGCTAGGAACTTGTGAAATTAGGCTCAGGATCCGAGTCTTTTTAACTCCAAAGCCGGTGTTTTTAATACACACCTTAAATGTGTATGAGGACCAATGAAAACATCAATTCTGAAATTATGCTGAAATACTAACCCTGTGCACTTATACATCAGAATTCCATTTTCTACTCTGCATTTGTTCAGCAAATGAAGCCCAGGGATCAGGACCCTCAACTTGTTTTTCTTGGCTTAACCACACTCCCTGTGGGGCCCTACTCAATCAGCTAATCTCTCAAATTCCCTAGTTCCCCAAATCCTCTATGTAGTCCTGCTTTTTGTAACACCTCAGGGTATCTCCAATGATCTCAGAGGGGTTTCACAAAATTCTCAAAACAAATTTTAAACATAATCCTTTTTGTTTCTAAGGAGCATATGCTTTACAAAACCTTTAGGAGAATAGAAGTGATTTCCTTCAAACAAAACAAAACAAAACAAATGTAAACGTGGTCTGAATTTTTAATATCCCTTGTGTTTAAGTTGAATGTAAAGGGATGCAGCTCCATCTGCTGGACATCAAACTCAATAATAATAAATAGGAGTTAAATATTGAAACAATGCATATTTGTAATCTATAGCACTTGTCATGGTCTGTTCTAAACAGTTGCTTTTAAATAACAAATATAACTGCATGCCTATTGTCAAAAAATCTGAAAAACAAAATTTACCATGGATAATATAATCATAATCTTGCCTCTCTGAGATACCTACCACATGAACAGTTTTTCCTTTTGTTCTAGGTATCTATATTGTTTTAACAGGTGAGAACATATATGTACAGTGATATGTAATCTTTATATTTTCAAACATTATATAATAAGCATTTTATGTGTCATTTAATAGTCACTATGGCACAATTTTTAATAGCTGCATGATAATTTATGTTAAGAGTATAGAAAATTTTTTTTACCCACATGCCCATTGTTGGACATTTAGGTTGGTTGACAATGTAAGCACCTTTTTGCATAAATTTCTCCAGACTTAAGCTTACTTCTTGGGGAGTGATTGTTATTAACAGTGGAACTCCAGATCAGAGAAGAGGACTATAATATATCTCATGAACCACTTTGCCAAATTGCTTTCCAAAAAGACTGCATCAGTTTTCCATCCTATTATCAGAGTATGAATGCCTTTTTTATGGCACACTAGCTCACATAGAGTATTGTCTTTTTTCATCTTTACTAAGTAATTGGTGAAAATTGGTCTCTTGTTGTTCCATTAGCATTTTTGATTACTTGTGCAGGTGAACATTTATTCATGTGTTTATTAGCCATTCACATTTCCTCTTTTATAACTTGCTCATTAATGTCATTTTCCCATTGAGAGCCTTTGTATTTTCTCATTATTTTGTATATGGTCCTTAGATATTAACACTATTTTTTTTCTCTCACATTTCTGGCAAACAGTTTCCCGAACTTGTTCTTTTATTATATTTGACACGTGGAAGTCTTTAATTTTATATTGTCAAATATTTTAATAGTTTTTTAATGATTTTTCTCCAATTATTTTTAAGCTTAGCACATCACATCTTTCTTTATAAAGAAGTGTTATAAATAGTCTCATTTTCATGGTTTCAATTTTTGATTCATATTTTTATGGTTTCATTTTTGATTCACCTAAAATTAATTTTGATGTAAAATATGAGACATGAGGGTATATTTTTAAATATTCCCATTTATTGAATTGATCTTCCCAACTTTAATGAATTGTTAAATTACCACTAACAAATATTTCACACAGCATTGTCATAGTTTAAAGAGAGTTGTAAAGGGTCAAATTTGGTAGTATACTTTAGAATGACTTGCTTTTAGCTGACAAAAAGATCTTTGATTGTTGGGAAGTTGTGGGGAGCCATTTAACAGTTTTGAGAAAATATCTGACATAATGATGTCTGAATTATTATTTTCTTAAAGGTGACTATCTTAAAGTACAAAGTGTGAATAGAGCAGAGGGAAAGAGAGTTTGGAAACAGCCATGCCAGAGAGTTGACAGTTCTCTAAATCAGTGGTTTTCAACCTTTTGTCAATTGAGGACCAGTGGCTTAGCTTGCCAGAAACAGAAACACACAACAGATATTGTTTCATCTTACCACATATAACAGTGCAACACAGTACAACCTGGTGCTTGATTTACGAACTACATATGTACAATGCATTGAACACTACGTAACTTTGTCTAAATGCAGTTTGTCTATTGAGCATGATTTATAAATGCTCTGAGTGGTGCAAAAGGTTGTTCAAATGAGCCTACAAGTTCAAAAGATATCTAAGACAACCTCAGTAGTATTTTCATCAATGATACAGGCTGATAAGTGCCTATCACCCTCAGCATAAGTGAATTTGACTAAGATTATTGGATCTACAATCTTCATACCACATCAGGGTGGTTAAGTATTTTGTGGACTGGCACAAAATTTCTGGCAGACTGGCAGTTGAAAAACATTGCTGTAAATGATTTGTGCTCTCTTCTGAATCATATAGGCATCCTCCTCCTGGCCTTTATTTTAATATCATCTTTTTAATAATTTTAGTATGTTCTAGGCAGTTTGTTAAGCACTTTATATATATTATCAAATTAACACTAGTTATGTTGGTATTATCATCCCCTTTTCACAAATGAATAAATTGAGGTCTAGAAATTTTATATAACTTGTTCAAGTTCCCACAGCTAGTGAGTTGGAGGGGGCAGAATTAAAGGCTAAGGATTTGGGAGAAATTAAATGAATATAAAACACCTAAGACAGTGCCTGGCTTGGTAAATGGCAGGTTCTCATCTCATCCATTATCAAGCTTTGTGAACATGAGATTCTACATTAAAAAATATATAGGATTTGGCCAGTTTCTCAGTGGCTAGAGCATTGTCACAGCACACATGAGAAGCAACCATCCACTCTCTCCTCCTTCCCTCTCTTTTCTCCTTTCACAGCCAGTGACTCGGATGATTTGAGCATCAGCCCCCAATGAGGGTTGAGGGTGGGTCCCATACGGGGCACATGCAGAATTCTGTCTCACTATCTTCTCTCATCTCACTTAAAATATATATATACTGGAATCACATTAACAACATATTCCAGCAATTATAAGCAGTTTATTCTAATTTATTGTTCCTCTGACATTTATGTAAGATGAGCTCCAGCACTGCAGTCAAGAAGCCTGACTTCTTATCTGTCTTCTAGGACTAAGTAGTTACATGACCTTGAGCAAGTCATTTGACCACAATGTTTCCTTGACAGCATAACAACAACAAAAAGCAATCATATCCTTTACAGGGTTTTCTGTATAAAATAAAAGAAATTCTGAAATTGTTGGAAAAGTTCAAAATTCTATGTGATTTTATAGATTTCCCAATTAACATATCTAAATTCTCAGGCCATAAAAATACCTATGGAAATGAACTCCAACAAGCAGTGAACATGATCTCCTTTTTTAAAATTTGTTTTGTTTTTATTTTTTTGTCATATCTATTTTCAAACATACACAAAAGTAAAGAGAACAGTATAATGAATCCTATGACCAATTACCCATCTTTAACTCAAAGATTATCAACTCTGCTTTTCTTGTTTTAAAGCTACCCAATATTATATTTTTTCTGTGTACCTAAAGCAAAATCTACAACATTATATAAATATGATCTTTTTTATGCTGACAAAAATAAGGCCCTGGCCGGTTGGCTCAGTGGTAGAGCATCGGCCTGGCGTGCAGAAGTCTCGGGTTCGATTCCCGGCCAGGGCACACAGAAGAAGCGCCCATCTGCTTCTCCATCCCTCCCTCCTTCCTCTCTGTCTCTCTCTTCCCCTCCTGCAGCTGAGGCTCCATTGGAGCAAAGATGGCCCGGGCACTGGGGATGGCTCTTTGGCCTCTGCCCCAGGCGCTAGAGTGGCTCTGGTTGCAACAGAGCGATGCCCCGGAGGGGCAGAGCATCGCCCCCTGGTGGGCAGAGCATCGCCCCCTGGTGGGCTTGCCGGGTGGATCCCGGTTGGGTGCATGAGGGAGTCTGTCTGACTGTCTCTCCCCATTTCCGGCTTCAGAAAAATACAGAAAAATAAATAAATAAATGAAAATAATGAGGGAATTTTATTTGCTTTTTTCAAATCTTGAGAAAAAAGTTAATTTTTAAAATCTGGCTAAATCCAAGCTAATGTTGATTGTACTTAGTCTTTCTGCTTTTAAAATGTCCTGGATAATTAATCTTCAACCTAAATAATACATCAGTTCACCAGTCTAGTTCAAAAGCTAGTAAATTACAATTGGCTATGGAAGACAAACAGTTGGGGGGAGTTCTAGCTAGTCTATGCAGAGGGAAACATTTTCATTTCTATAATAACAGGGTTCATAACATCAACTATTTAGCTGATTTAGAGTAATAAAATAGTTTGGCTTGAGTTGAATTCTGACCAAAGGTTCAACTATTCATGACAGAGTGAAGGCAAAAAGACTAAATTTTTCTTCAAGAAGTTTTATTTAGAAGAAATATAAACAAGTTACACTCCCCACTTAAAAAAGAAGGTAGGAACCAATTTCTCCCTAAACTTGAGTACTTGCAATTTTTCCCGTATGTCTAGTTCACAAAGTTCATTGACATTCACAATCCTTTTGTACAAATGAGAAGTGAGGCCTCTAGGGGTCACTCTAGCTGGAAAATGAGAGAGCTAAAATTCAGAGACCAGTTCTCCTTTCCTGAGTCATGGCTGGTTCCCTATGTAAGCAAGTTTATGAAAAATAATGAATTTCTTCACCTTTTATTTCTAATCTTTTTGATACTTAACAGAGTACTTGTACTTTGTAGCAGCTCAGTAAATATTTTTTGCCTGTCTGACTACTTGGCAAAGGATAGAAAAAAATAATAGTTGTAGGTATAGAGAAAAAGGTAAAATTAGAGAAATGATTAAAAAGGGGAAATAACATAAGCTTAGAAAATAAAGCATAATCTAGGAAAAATGGAAACATGGAGAAAAACATGTTAAATAGCAATAAAGATTCATGAAATATATATCAGAAAAAAAATAGATTTGCATCTATACACCAAAAAGCTGACAGTGGTGGAAATGACAACTGAAACTACTACCATTTAAAATTACTAGGTTCTGTGGTAAGCCTATTAACCCTCTGAGGTAAGGAAGTAATATTATTATCCCCATTTAATAGGTGAAGTTAATGGGCCTCAGAGAAGTTAAGCAACTTTTCCAAAGCTAAAGAGCTAACTAGAGAAACTGACTCGATTTTCATTTTTTAAATATTTTCTCTACTTTGTAAATTTCCAATAATGAGAATGTATTACCTTTATTTTTAATCCTGAAGCATCCATTGTGTATAGAAATAATTTTGTCATTACATTGTTAAATATAGTTAATCTAGACTATTTCTATTCATTATTTGTATGTCAATTAATTAGACTATTCAGAGCCTATGTCTCTGGGAGTGTCATGTTTTAATGTATATTATAGCTAGCTGTTCCCTGAATATTTTTTAAATGAATGGATAATGGAAAGAAAATGTGGGAATGTATGGCAAAATAACCACCATGCAAACACACACACATACACACACACACGGTTTTGGGAGGTAATGAGAGAAAAAGATGAGTAACAGAAAAAGGCACTGAAATATAACAAGGAGATGTATGTGTGACATAAGTAGAAAGACAAACCTCACAGTAAGCAGAATAATTAAGAAATGAAGAGGGCCCTGGCCAGTTGGCTCAGCGGTGGAGCGTCGGCCTGGCGTGTGGGGGACCCGGGTTTGATTCTCGGCCAGGGCACATAGGAGAAGCACCCATTTGCTTCTCCACCTCCACCCCCCTCCTTCCTCTCTGTCTCTCTCTTCCCCTCCTGCAGCCAGGGCTCCATTGGAGCAGAGATGGCCCGGGCACTGGTGATGGCTCTTTGGCCTCTGCCCCAGGCACTGGAATGGCTCTGGTCATGGCATAGCGATGCCCTGGAGGGGCAGAGCAACACCCCCTGGTGGGCGTGCCGGGTGGATCCCGGTCGGGCGCATGTGGGAGTCTGTTTGACTGTCTCTCCTTGTTTCCAGCTTCAGAAAAATACAAAAAAACAAAACAAAACAAGAAATGAAGAGGACCAGGAGATGGCAACGGAGTAGGTGGACGTTACAACTCTTACCTCCCAGAAACAAAGTGGATTACAACTTAACTTGGGAACAATCATCTTGAAAATCCAACTTTGGACTAAGCTAAGAGGACTATAACCAAGGATCACTGGAGAAACCACACTAAGAAACTGAGAGAGAGCTCCACCACTCCAAAGAGCAAGTGCTGGCCCAAACAGTCTCTCATAGCGGGGTGGGATGTCCAGAGAGTTGTGGGTCCTCAGCTCCAGGACCAGAACCCCAGCCTGGAGCCCCAGAGACCAATGGAAGTATATGGACAGTATTTAGCTGAAAGAAGAGCTGGGTTACTCTTTGCACGAGGGAGACAGAACTCTCAGACCCAGGCTCTATCTTAAAGGAACCATGCATAAAACTTCGATCACAGTCACTTATCTAGGGCTCTGGGAGTGGGGAGTGCCAAGAGGGTTGGAGTTGAGAAAGGAGAGTGTAATCTTGGAGACACAAAGAGAGTCTCTGGGAGACAGCCACCTTAACCCTTGTGCAAAGTTACTCCCCAAATCTAAAGTGGCCATTTTTCCTGGGAGAAGCAGCACCAGCAAAGGGAAGCAATTGCCCCACCCACCGGAGGCTCTCCTACTCCATTCACAGCAGAGTCACTTAGAAGCAGAGGGCATATCAGGGACATGGGTTTTGAGTACTGGTGGGCCCAGCTACTGTGGCGGTGCCTGGCGAGGCACCCTGCACAGCAGTGGGGGCAGAGCCCAGCAAGGTGGCCCATGAGCTCACAGGGGGTGGGGCCAGATGAAGCAACCCATAAGGAGGCCTGCAAGACAGCCTGCAATAAGGTCCATGAGCCCAAATACCTAGTGGTACCAGTGCCCAAGCACCTGAGGAGGTGGTGGCAGTAGCAGGCCAGCAAACAGACCACACTTTGGGAATACAGAGGACACACCCACTGGCCAAGAGTAGATAAAGGCCAGCTTAGGAAAGCAGATGATATTTAAAACAGCACCTGAGCCAAGCAGAGATAGAGACAAATTCTGGATCGCCTGTAGCTCCAAGAAGGTTGCTAAGGGCCAGTCATAAGCAGTGACCCCCACTGGTCTGCACCAAGTTCCAACAAGGGAGGTCTAGGACTGGCACATCCAGCGGCCAGATACGGAGAGCATCAAATGAGGACTTAACAACCCTAGTTAAAGTGGTATCTTAAATAGCGCTCCTCACACCTGACCCAGCTAAGGCATAGAAAATGCTGATACAAATAGCAAAAAGAGCAGCAGAACTAGACAATTAGCTCATGGCAGGTTTCAAAAAACAGCTGAGACAAATCTAACAAGATCTAGAAACAATACAACTCGAAGATGGAGGCAGACAATTCCAAACCTATACTCAGCTAGCTACACAAACAGCACACCCAAAGGAGTAATCTATACACAGACAAAATGGGAAGACAGAGAAATGCAATCTAAATGAATCAACAAGAAAAATCCCCAGAAAAAGAATTGAATGCAATGAAAATAACCAAGATACTGGATGCAGAGTTTAAAATCATGATTGCTAGGATGCTCAAGGATCTTAGAGTAACAATAAATGGATAAAATAAGCACCTAAATAAAGGGATAGCAGATTCCCATATGGTAGTGGAGTAGGCAGACGCACAGACTGCCAGCTCACACCACCAAACTGGATTACAAATTAATTTAGGAACAATCATTGTGAAAAATCAACTTTGGACTAAAAAAACAAGTCTCAAAAACCAAGGAAAAAAGAAGAATCCACACCAATCCTGGTAGGGAGTGTGGGGGTGCGGTGGGAGCTCCCTTGTTCTCAGGAGTGAGGGGAAGCTGAGGCTGAGAGTCTAGAAGGGCTCCTATTACAAGGAGAGAGACCCTGAGACATGGGGGCCCTCAGTCTCAGAACCAGAGACCCAGCCTAGTAATCCAGGGACTGGAGGGAACAGATTAAAAGCATTGAGTGGAGAGAATGAAAGTTCTGTACATGGGAAGTGGCGGGGTTGCCTTAAAGGGACAGAGCAGAAAATATTACTCACAGTCACTTGCTTGGGGCCCTGGGGGCAAGGAGGGCTAAGAGGACTGGCTTGTCTTCCATGAGGAAAGTGGGGAGAGTGAGACAGACTGTGATGAGAGAAAAATGACTGGGCTGACTTGAGAAGCTGACTTATTCTTCAGTGCAGAGGTGGCCATAGCTGGAGGAGGGGTTGATTGCTCCACACAGCACAAGCCTAAACTGGTTTCAGGTGTCCCACCTCCAAAAAGCTCTCCAGTTCCAATCAGTGCAAAAGAAACAGCCAAAAGCATGAAGTAAGAGGGAGGGGCAGTAATTCAGGCTTCCAGCAAGATCTGAGATACACCTCCCCCTACTGATACTGAGAATGCCCCCTGCCCCAAAGAGCACCTAGCAGAACATGCCTTCAGATTCTCAGAGATTACACCCACATCATTCCTGGACACAGTTACTAATAAGCCCACTGATGAGATCAATAAACAAGCTCCCTGTTGAGTTAAGTAGACAGAAAAAAGACAAATCAAGACTTTAAAAGAGATTTACTAGTTAAGGAGACCACAACTTGAACAAGCTTGCAAACAACAAACAGGAATAATGAGTAGACAGAAGAACTTAAGTCGTATGAATCAACAAGAAAAATCCCCAGAAAAAGATCTGGATGAAATGGAAGTAATTAAATTACTGAATGAAGGGTATAAAATAATGAGTGTTAGGATACTTAAGGATTTCAAAGCTACACTGGATGGACATAATGAACACCTAAATAAAGAAATTGGAAGAGTCAAAAGGACACAGAAATCACAAATAAGAATCAGACAGAAATGACAAACACAATATCATAAATAAAGACTACACTAGAAGAAATTAAAAACAGGCTGGATGAAGCAGAGGATCGAATCAGCGACTTAGAGGACAAGATAAGTGAACGCACAAAAGCAGAACAGCAAAAAGAAAACAGGATCAATCAGTTAGAGGAAACACTAAGAGAGCACTGTGGCAACATGAAGAGAAACAATTTCCACATAACAGAAGTTCCTAACGGAGAAGAGAAAGAACAAAGGATAGAGAATCTGTTCAAAGAAATTGTAGCTGAAAATTTCTCTAAATTGATGCAGGAAAGAGTCACACAGGAGAGAACTTTCATTAAAAAGTTCCCAAAAAGACCCACACTAAGACACATCATAATCAAAATACCAAAGCTAAGAGATAAAGAAAGAATACTAAAAGCAGCAAGAAAAAAGCAGTGAATCACCTAAAAAAGAGCCCCCATAAGGATGACATCTGACTTCTCAACAGAAACACTTGAGGCCAGAAGAGAATGGCAAGAAATATTCAAAGTAATGCAGAACAAGAACATACAACCATGATATCTCTATCCAGTAAGGCTATCATTTAAGATTGAAGAAGAAACAGAAACAAGAAGCTTTCCAGATTAGAAAAGAAAAAGAAAAGAAAACCTCAAGGAATTCTTCACAACCAAACCAATGCTGTAAGAAATGTTAAGGGACCTGCTGTAGATAGAACAAAGTGGAGGGGGGATCTAGTAAAAAAGGAATGTAGATTTTTAAAAAATGACAATAAACAACTACATATCAATAATAACCTTAAATGTAAATGGCTTAAATGCTTCAATCAAAAGATATAATGTAGCTGAATGGATATGAGGGATATGAAAATAAGACCCATACATATGCTGTCTACAAGAGAACCACCTCAAAAAAAAAAACATATACATAGACTGAAAGTAAAAGGATGGAAAACATATGTCATGCAAATAAAAAATGAAAAAAAAAGCAGGGGTAGCAATACTTATATCTGACTAAATAAACTTTAAAACAAAGACTATAGTAAAAGATAAAAAAGATCATTACAAAATAATAAAGGGAGCAATCCAACAGGAAGAGATAACCATTATAAATATTTATGCACCTAAAATAGGAGCACATAAATAAATAAAGCAGATTTTTATGGACATGAAGGGCGAGATGAACACAAAAACTATAATAGCAGGGAACTTCAATACTCCACTAACATCACTGGATAAATCCTCAAGAAAGAAAATTAACAAAGAAACAGCAGAATTAAGGAACACATCAGCTCAACTGGATTTAATAGATATCTTTAAAACATTTCATCCTAAAGCAGCAGAATATACATTCTTTTCAAGTGCTCATGGTACATTCTGTAGGATAGCCCACATATTAGAGCATAAAATGAGTCTCAACAAATTTAAGAAAATTGAAATCATATCAAGCATCTTCTCTGACAACAATGGCATGAAACTAGAAATCAACTACAATAGAAAAGCACTCAAACACTTGGAAACTAAATAGCATGTTATAAAATAATAAGTGGGTCAACAATGAGATCAAGGAACAAATAAAAAATTTTCTAGAAACAAATGAAAATGAGCATACAACAACTCAAAAACTATGGGGCACAGCAAAAGCAGTCCTGAGAGGGAAGTACGTAGCATTACAGGAATACCTTAAGAAACTAGAAAAAGCTCAAATAAACAACTAAACTCAGTAAATAAAAGAAGTAGAAAAAGAACAGCAAATAAAACCCAGAGAAAGTAGAAGAAAGGAAAAAATAAAGATCAGAGTAGAAATAAATGGCATAGAGGCAAAAAAATAATAGAGAGGATCATTGAAGCCAAGAGCCAGTGATTCAAAAAGGTAAACAAGATTGATGAAACCTTAGCCAGACTCACCAAGAAAAAATGAGAGAGGACTCAAATAAATGAAATTAGAAATGAGGAAATGAGAGGGAAGAAGTAACAACTGACACAGTAAAAATACAAAGGATTTAATGAAAATACTATGAAGAACTATGAAGAACTGTATGCCAAAACATTAGACAACCTAGGTGAAATGGACAAAATTCTTGAAAAATATAATCTTTCAAAACTCAGTATGGAAAAATCAGAAAACCTAAATAGACCAATTACAAAAAATAAGGTCAAAACAATTATCAAAAACTCCCAACAAACAAAAATCCTGGGGCAGATGGCTTCACTGGAAAATTCTACCAAATATTCAAAGAAGAATTAACTCCTATCGTTCTGAACATATTTCAAAAAATTCAATAAGAAGGAAAACTACCAAGCTCCTTTTTATGGAGCAAGCATAAGTCTGATTCCAAAACCAGGCAAAGACAACACAAAAAAAAGAAAACTATAAGACAATATCCCTGATGAATTTAGATACTAAAATTATCAACAAAATATTATCAAACTGGATCCAGAAATACATGAAAAAAATCATACATCATATTCAAGTGGAATTTATTCTGGGGAGGTAGGGCTGGTACAATATTCACAAATCAATCAATGTGATGCATCACATAAACAAAAGGAAGGAGAAAAACCACATAATTTCAATAGATGCAGGAAAAGCATTTGAAAAATCCAGCTCCCTTTATGATCAAAACTCTCAGCAAAGTGGGGATACAGGGAACATACCTCAACATGATAAAGGCTATCTATGACAAACCCATAGCCAACATCATACTCAATGGGCAAAAATTAAAAGCAATCCCTTTAAGATCAGGAACAAGAGAAGGGTGCTCCCTTTCACCACTTTTATTCAACATAGTCCTGGAAGTGCTAGCCACAGCAATCAGACAAGAAGGAGAAATAAAAGGCATCCAAATTGGAAAAGGAGTAAAACTATCAGTATTTGCTGATGATATAATACTGTACATAAAAAACCCTAATGTTGCATCAAAAAATTACTGGACCTGATAAATGAATTCAGCAAGGTGGCAGGATATAAATTTAATACTCAGAAATCAGAGGCATTTTTATACACCAAAAATGATTTGTCTGAAAGAGAAATTAAGAAAACATCCCCTTCACTATTGCAACAAAGAAAAATAAAGTACCTAGAAGTATATTTAAGCAAGGAGGTTAAAGACTTGTACTTGGAAAATTATAAAACACTGATAAAAGAAATCAAGGAAGATACAAACAAGTGAAAGTATATACTGTTATATACTGTGTTCATGGACAGGAAGACTAAACATCATTAAAATATCTATATTACCCAAAGCAATTTATAAATTCAATAAAATTCCTATTCAAATTCCAATGACATACTTCAAAGATATAGAACAAATATTCCAAAAAATTATATGGAATGAAAAAATAATACAAATAGCCTTAGCAATTTTTTTTTTTTTTTACAGAAACAGAGAGTCAGAGAAAGGCATAAACAGGGGACAGACAGACAGGAATGAAGAGATGAGAAGCATCAATCATTAGTTTTTTGTTGCACATTGCAACACCTTAGTTGTTTATTGATTGCTTTCTCATATGTGCCTTGACCACAGGCCTTCAGCAGACTGAATAACCCCTTGCTCAAGCCTTGTGACCAAGCTGGTGAGCTTTGCTCAAACCAGTTGAGCCCTCGCTCAAGCTGGCAACCTCGGGGTCTTGAACCTGGGTCCTTGGCATCCAAGATCAATGCTGTATCCACTGCACCACCTCCTGGTCATGCAGCAATCTTGAAAAAGAAGAATAAAGTGGGTGGTATCACAATTCCTGGTATCAAGTTATACTACAAGGCCATTGTAATCAAAACAGCTTGGTACTGGCATAAGAACAGGCATACAGATCAATAGAACAGAATAGATAACCCAGAAATAAACCCAGACCTTTATGGACAATTGATATTTGACAAAGGTGGTAAGAGTATACAATGGATTAAAGAAAGTCTCTTTAACAAATGTTGATGGGAAAATTCGACAGCTATCTGAAAAAAACTAAAACTAGCCCACCATTCACAAAAATAAACTCAGAATGGATAAAAGACTTAAATGTAAGTCATAAAACTATAAGCATCCTAGAGGAAAACATAGGCAGTAAGGTCTCTGACATTATTTGCAACAATATACTTGCTGACTTATCTCCATGGGCAAGTGAAATAAAGGACAGTATAAACAAATGGGACTATATCAAACTAAAAAGCTTTTGCACAGCTAAAGACAATATGAATGAATTAAAAAGGCAAACCACACAATGTGAGAAAATATTTGACAATATGTCTGATAAGAAGTTAATAACCAAAATTTATAAAGAACTTGTAAAACTTAACACCAGGAAGATAAAACATTCAATCAATAAATGGACAAAAGAAATGAATAGACACTTCTCCAAAGAGGACATACAGATGGCCAATAGACAGATGAAAAAATACTCAACATCATTAATCATTAGGGAAATGCATACTAAAACCACAATGAGATATCACCTCACACCAGAATCGTGCTCATTGACAAAACAACACATAATAAGTGCTGAAAAAGATGTGGAGAAAAGGTAACTTTCCTGCATTTCTGGTAGGAATGCAGACTAGTGAAGCCACTGTGAAAAACATTGTGGAGATTCCTCAAAAAATTAAAAATGGAACTGCCTTTTGACCCAGCTATCCCACTTTTAGGAATATACTTCAAGAACACCACATTAATGAATCAAAAGAAGAAATGCACCTCATGTTTATGGCAGCATTGTTCACAATAGCCAAGATCTGGAAACAGCCAAAGTGTACATCAGTGAACAAGTGGATTAAAAAGCTGTGGTACATATACACAGTGGAATACTATGCTGCTCTGAGGAAGAGGGAAGTATTACACTTTGCAACAACATGAATGGACCTGGAAACTATTATGTTAAGTGTAATAAGCCATGCATAGAAAGAAAAATATCATATGATCTCCTTCATTTGAGTAATTCTGTGAACAGTATAAACTGAGGAGCAGAATAGTGATAGAGGAAGGATCAAAGGATCCAGAGGGAAAGCAGACAGAAGAAAAGGGGGTAATAGGATGGGATGAGAGCTGAGAAGCAAATCCTGGAGTGAATGGGTGAGGGCGTTGAAAGGAGGGGGGCAAGGGCAATGTTTTGGAGAACATGAGAAAGGGAGGGATATATTCAGTGGGTCACTACAATTTATGTAAACATAATAAATTAAAGGTTAGAAATTTTTAAAAAGAGATAGCAAGCATAAAAAATTGCAATCATATAAAGCAATCAGACAGAAATGACAAATACAATATCTGAAATAAAATTTCACTAGACAGAATTAAAAGTAGGCTGGATGAAGGAGAAGATTTAATCAGTGATTTAAAGGACAAGATAAGCAAAAGCACAAAGCGCAACAGCAAAAAGAAAAGAGGATCAAAAAGTCTGAGGAAAATTTTAGAGAGTTCTGTGAAAACGTGAAGAGAAAGAATATCCACATCATAGGGGTTTCTGAAGGAGAAGAGAAAAAACAAGGGACAGAGAACCTGATTGAAGAAATCATAGCTGAAAACTTCCCTAAATTGATAAAGGAAAATTCACACAAGTTCAAGAAGCACAGAGAGTCCCATTAAAGAGGAACCCAAAGAGACCTACACCAAGACACAACATAATTGAAAAACCAAAGTTAAGAGATAAACAAAGAATATTAAAAGCTGCAACAGAAAAGCAGTCAATCACCTACAAAGAAGCCCCAATAAGGATGACATGCAAATTTTCAAAAGAAACACTTGAGACCAGAAAGAATTGCCAAGAAATATTCAAAGTAATGTATATCAAGAGCCTACAACCAAGACTTCTTTATCCAGCAAGGCTATCATTTAAATTTGAAGGTGAAATAAAAAGCTTCCCAGACAAAAAAAAAATCTCAAGGAACTTATTACTACCATACCAGCACTGCAAGAAATGTTAAGGGGCCTGTTGTAAAGAGAACAAAAAGAAAAATTCTAGAAAAAGAGGAATGTAGACTTAAAGAATAAAATGACAATAAATGACTACATATTAATAATAACGTTAAATGTAAATGGGTTAAATGTAAATGGATTAAATGCTCCAGTCAAAAATCATAGGGTAGCTGCATGGGTAAGAAAACACGACTTGTACATATGCTGTCTACAAGAGACCCAAATCAAAACAAAAGATACATATAAACTGAAAGTGAAAGGATGAAAAAAATATTTCATGTAAATGGAAATTTTAAAAAAGCTGGGGTAGCAATACTTGTATCTGACAAAATAGACATTAAAACAAAGGCCACAGTAATGGATAAAGAAAGCCACTACATAATGATAAAGGGAGCAATCCAACAGGAAGATATAACCGTTATAAATATCTATGCGCCTAACATAGAAGCACCTAAATATTTAAAGCAGACTTTGATGGACATAAAGAGAAAGATCAACAGCAATAATATAATAGTAGGCAATTTTAATACCCAACTAACATCAATGGATACATCCTCAAGAAAGAAAATTAATGAAGAAACAGCAACCTTAAAGGACACCCTAAATCAACTGCATTTAATATATATCTTTAGAAACTTTCACCCTAACGCAGCAGAACATACATTCTTTTCAAGTGGCCATGTTACATTCTCTAGGATAGACTACATATTAGGACACAAAACGAATATCAATAAATTTAAGTAGATTGAAATCATATCAAGCATCTTCTCTGATCGCAATGGCATGAAACTGGAAAGCAAATACAATAGAAAAACTGAAAAACATTCAAACACTTGGAAACTAAATAGCATGTTATTAAATAACAAAAGATAACAATGAGATCAAGGAAGAAATCAAAATTTTTCTTGAAACAAATGAAGTGGAGTGACGTCATGGAAATGGCGCCGTGAGCAGCGCGTCCGACAGCTCTCCCCTAAATCACAACAAATTTATCAACTAGAAACAGAAAAATTTATCCTCGGAGCATTCCGGAGTTCCACACAAACTGAAAGGGAAAGGACTGTTATCACTTGAATCTGAGAGACGAGGGTGTGGAGGAATCTACCACAGGGATGTTCTTTCAAACCGCAAGGAAGTGCGCCTGTGGTGAGTCAGCCCATATACTTGGGAACCGCGAGCCGCTGCGAGCGGCCGCCGCGAGCCCCCGCGAGCCGCCACCGTGAGCGGCCGCCACGAGCTGCCGCCGCGAGCAGCATGCGCGGCGCCCGGTCCAGTTGAGCACCGCTGACGTTCCCAGCAGCCCGCACACAGCGAGTGGGGGTCGCCGGCCACCGGTGCCCAGAGCGCCCCATTTGCGCACGTGCCTTGGGTGCCCTGCTGGCCCGCACACCCAGGGGGCTCCATTATCCTGCGCCTGGTGCGGTCCAGCCGCCAGCGGCGGGGCGAGCGGGAGAGGCTTGGGAGATTCTCTCCGTGGGCGGGGCACCTCACCCAGCCATTCAAGCTAACAATCAAGCGTTGGGGGAAGGGCGCGCGCAGGCAGCCTAAAATACCTTCGGAAGCACAGCTGCAACCCAATCACTGAAATTAGCTTAACCCATGAAATCTGCGCACCCTCGGTTCTAATTGATAAGATCTCTCTCAGTTCAGGGATCCAAGACAAGAGGCGTGATATTTTTTAGTGCCTCTCGCTAAAGGGGCGGGGGCAACTTCTGATTGATAGAGCCTCCATATTCAGGGATAAACGCTAACAAGAAGGACTTGGCAGATAATAAGGTCTATACTACACTAGTCGTAAGCAGAGACTAGTGCCTCTTCTTCCCTGCAAAAACAGGCTACAAAGTGTGGAAAGCCTGGGTTGAGAGGTCCAACTAAATGATAGGCACTGAACAGTCACCTTGACAACAATTGACTCCCACCCCCGCCTGATTACACTGGAGGCCCTGACTGTCAGAGCCTTTCCCAAAGCCTTGCACTGAGTGGGGATAGAGTGGGGATTTCCCAGCTCTTTGAGCCTCTTACTCCCCAGGCAGAAGCAGTTGCAGCCTTATAGCTGGATCACCAGGCTGCTAATTCAGAAAGGGGGGACTAGGAGAGAGAATCCAGGAAAGCAAACTCTCTCATCGTTGGACCCTGCAAACGCCAACAAGCCTTTACCTCCAGCAAGACTAAAGCCAATTATATGACATTGCCATAGAATCCCATCAACTGCAAATCCCTACCTAAGAGTGACACAGGGGCAGAGCCTGGGGTACAGAGTCACCGACCAGGAAGAGGGAGAGAAAAGAAAAAGGAAGAAGTTAACCTCTCAAAATCAAGAAAAACCCACAGACTTTACAACTTGATCCACTAATTTTTTTGTTGTTGTTGTTGTTGTTTGTTTCTTCTATCTTATTACCGTTATTTCCTCCACCTCGGTCCTTCTATTCTCTGCCCATCTTATGCTTCCCCTTTCTTGAACTACACTACCCATGAGTGTTGCATTTTATTTTTCTTCTTCATCCTCACCGTCCTTTAGGGTTATACCCCAAAACACTTAACTCTCACTCTCTCCTCTCTTGTTTTTTTTTTTTGTCTTGCTTTATTTTGTTTTTTTCTCTTCCTATTTTATTTCTTCCTTCGTTTTTCTCTTTTTCTTATTTTTTTCCTTTCTATTCGTTTTTTCTTTTCTCATTTTACTTTCCTCCCATATAATCCTCAATCACGAACAAATTAGCTAATTTGGGACTCAAGGCTTCTTTTTGGCTTTATTTCTCTTTTTTGCTTTTGTTTTTATTTTTTTTTCCTGTTTGTTTATTTTTGTGGCATTTTGGGTCCTCCCAACCGAAGGTCTCCATTGTATTTAGTCTTCGCTCCACTTAATACAACAGATTTTTACTTATTATTTTTATTTTTTCTTCTTTATTATTCTTTTTTGGTCCTTTTTCCTGATTCCCACTTATCCCTCTCATTATATCTCTTAGTTGACCATCACTTACAAGCAAATCATCTTATGCTTATCTAAGATTTTCTTCCTTTTTTTTTTTTTTTTGCATTTAGTAGGTCCCTACTCCCTTTTTTTTGCCCCTTGAACTCTTCACCCCAAATCAGGCCCTCCATTATAGGCACGATATTTCCCTGAGGAGGGGAGAGGAGGGAAAGAGAAGAGAGAAAAAACGGGGGAAATAATAAATTATTACTGTTTTTTTTGTGGGGGTATTTTACATTTTTTTTTTTTTTTTACTTTTTACTCTTTATTAATTCTAATTAGTGCTACCAATAAGACCACCCTCAGATGCCGATAAGAAAGAGGAAATCGAATATTATGGATACAAAAGAAAGAGAGGTAACACAAATAGATGTGGAAAAATCTATGGAGAAAAGACAACATATTGGAAGCCTTGGAGCTAAATGACAGAGAATTTAAAATAGAAATCTTAAAAATACTCAGAGATATACAAGAAAACACAGAAAGGCAATATAGGGAGATCAGAAAACAACTCAATGAACACAAAGAATATATTACCAAGGAAATTGAAACTATAAAAACAAATCAAACAGAAATGAAAAACTCAATTCATGAGCTGAAAAACGAGGTAACAAGCTTAGCTAACAGAACAGCCCAGATTGAAGATAGGATTAGTGAAATAGAAGACAAACAACTTGAGGCACAACAGAGAGAAGAAGAAAGAGACTCAAAAATAATAAAAAACGAGAAAGCCCTACAGGAATTGTCTGACTCCATCAGAAAGAATAACATAAGAATAATAGGTATATCAGAGGGAGAAGAGAAAGAAAATGGAATGGAGAATATACTCAAACAAATAATAGACGAGAACTTCCCAAGCCTGTGGAAGGAACTAAAGCCTCAAATTCAAGAAGCAAACAGAACACCAAGTTTTCTTAACCCCAACAAACCCACTCCAAGGCACATCATAATAAAGATGACACAAACCAATGACAAAGAAAAAATTCTCAAGGCAGCCAGGGAAAAGAAGAGTACAACATATAAAGGAAGGCCTATTAGATTATCATCAGATTTCTCAGCAGAAACTCTACAAGCTAGAAGAGAGTGGACCCCAATATTTAAAGCCCTGAAAGAGAGGAACTTTCAGCCAAGAATACTATACCCATCAAAGCTATCCTTCAAGTATGAAGGAGATATAAAAACATTCACAAATACAGAAAAGATGAAATAATTTATCAACAGAAAGCTCCCACTCCAGGAAATACTAAAGGGGGTTTTCCAACCAGATTCAAAGACCAAAAGAAAACAACACCACAAGTAACAGCTCCACCAAGAACACAATAAAACCAAACTTAAACTGTGACAACAAAGGAAAAAAAGGGGGGAGAGGATGGAGATTAACAGTAGCAAAGGATGATGAAGTGCAGAAATACTTATAAGATAGGGTAGTACAATGAATATGGTAGGTACCCTTTTCATTACTTAATGGTAACCACCCTTAAAAAAACCACCACAAAAACACTTGACTTAAAAAAGGTAGCAACAGAGGAAAGAAGTATGGAACACAAACAAACAAAAACAAATGATAAAAAAACAAAAGAGAAGAATCAAACTAGATACAAAACTAACAGAAAGCAATTTATAAAATGGCAGTAGGGAACCCACAAGTGTCAATAATTACACTAAATGTAAATGGATTAAACTTACCAATAAAAAGACACAGAGTAGCAGAATGGATTAAAAAGGAAAATCCAACTATATGCTGCCTACAAGAAACACATCTAAGCAACAAGGATAAAAACAAATTCAAAGTGAAAGGCTGGAAAACAATACTCCGAGCAAACAACACCCAAAAAAAAGCAGGCGTAGCAATACTCATATCTAATAACGCTGACTACAAGACAGAAAAAGTACTCAGAGACAAAAATGGTCATTTCATAATGATTAAGGGGAAGTTGAATCAAGAAGACATAACAATCCTTAATATATATGCACCAAACCAAGGAGCACCAAAAGATATAAGACAGCTACTTATTGACCTTAAAACAAAAACTAACAAAAATACAATCATACTTGGAGACCTCAATACACCGCTGACGTCTCTAGATCGGTCATCCAAACAGAGAATCAATAAAGATATAGAGGCCTTAAACGAAATACTAGAACACCTGGATATGATAGACATCTACAGGACACTTCATCCCAAAGCGACAGAGTATACATTTTTCTCTAGTGTACATGGAACATTCTCAAGAATTGACCATATGTTGGGCCACAAAGACAATATCAGCAAATTTAGAAAAATTAAAATTGTACCAAGCATATTTTCTGATCATAAAGCCTTGAAACTAGAATTCAACTGCAAAAAAGAGGGGGAAAAACCCACAAAAATGTGGAAACTAAATAACATACTTCTAAAAAATGAATGGGTCAAAGAAGAAATAAGCGCAGAAATCAAAAGATATATACAGACAAATGAAAATGAAAATACGACATATCAGAATCTCTGGGATGCAGCAAAAGCAGTAATAAGAGGAAAGTTCATATCACTTCAGGCCTATATGAACAAACAAGAGAGAGCCGAAGTAAACCACTTAACTTCACACCTTAAGGAACTAGAAAAAGAAGAACAAAGTCAACCCAAAACCAGCCGAAGAAAGGAGATAATAAAAATCAGAGCAGAAATAAATGAAATAGAGAACAGAAAAACTATAGAAAAAATCAATAAAACAAGGAGCTGGTTCTTTGAAAATATCAACAAAATTGACAAACCCTTGGCAAGACTCACCAAGGAAAAAAGACACAGGACTCAAATAAATAAAATCCAAAATGAAAGAGGAGAGATCACCACAGACATCATAGATATACAAAAAATTATTGTAGAATACTATGAAAAATTATATGCCACCAAATACAACAATCTAGAAGAAATGGATAAATTCCTAGAACAATACAACCTTCCTAGACTGAGTCATGAAGAAGCAGAAAGCCTAAACAGACCAATCAGCAGGGAGGAAATAGAAAAAACAATTAAAAATCTCCCCAAAAATAAAAGTCCAGGCCCAGACGGTTATACTAGTGAATTCTATCAAACATTCAAAGAAGACTTGGTTCCTATTCTACTCAAAGTCTTCCAAAAAATTGAAGAAGAAGCAATACTTCCAAACACATTTTATGAGGCCAACATAACCCTCATACCAAAACCTGGCAAGGATGGCACAAAGAAAGAAAACTACAGACCAATATCTCTAATGAATACAGATGCTAAAATACTAAACAAAATACTGTCAAACCGAATACAACAACATATTAAAAAAATAATACATCATGATCAAGTGGGATTCATCCCAGAATCTCAAGGATGGTTCAACATACGCAAAACGGTTAACGTAATACACCATATCAACAAAACAAAGAACAAAAACCACATGATCTTATCAATAGATGCAGAAAAGGCTTTTGATAAAATACAACACAATTTTATGTTTAAGACTCTCAACAAAATGGGTATAGAAGGAAAATATCTCAACATGATAAAGGCCATATATGATAAACCATCAGCCAACATCCTATTAAACGGCATAAAACTGAGGACTTTCTACCTTAAATCAGGAACAAGACAGGGTTGTCCACTCTCTCCACTCTTATTCAACGTGGTGCTAGAAGTTCTGGCCAGAGCAATCAGACAAGACAAAGAAATAAAAGACATCCATATCGGAAAAGAAGAAGTAAAGCTATCACTTTTTGCTGATGATATGATCCTATACATCGAAAACCCGAAGGACTCCACAAAAAGATTATTAGAAACAATCAACCAATACAGTAAGGTCGCAGGATACAAAATTAACATACAAAAGTCCATAGCCTTTCTATATACCAACAATGAAATATTAGAAAACGAACTCAAAAAAATAATGCCCTTCACGATTGCAACAAAAAAAATAAAATACCTAGGAATAAACATAACAAAGAACGTAAAGGACCTATATAATGAAAATTACAAAGCATTGTTAAGGGAAATCGAAAAAGATACAATGAGATGGAAAAATATTCCTTGTTCTTGGATAGGAAGAATAAATATAATCAAAATGGCCATATTACCCAAAGCAATATACAAATTTAATGCAATTCCCATCAAAATCCCTATGAGATTTTTTAAAGAAATGGAACAAAAAATCATCAGATTTATATGGAACTATAAAAAACCCCGAATAGCCAAAACAATCCTAAGGAAAAAGAATGAAGCTGGGGGCATTACAATACCTGACTTTAAACTATATTATAGGGCCACGATAATCAAAACAGCATGGTATTGGCAGAAAAATAGACACTCAGACCAATGGAACAGAATAGAAAGCCCAGAAATAAAACCACATATATATGGTCAAATAATCTTTGATAAAGGGGCCAACAACACACAATGGAGAAAAGAAAGCCTCTTCAACAAATGGTGTTGGGAAAACTGGAAAGCCACATGCAAAAGAATGAAACTCGACTACAGCCTGTTTCCGTGTACTAAAATTAATTCAAAATGGATCAAAACCTAAATATAAGACCTGAAACAATAAAGTACATAGAAGAAGATATAGTTACTAAAATCATGGACCTGGGTTTTAAAGAACATTTTATGAACTTGACTCCAATGGCAAGAGAAGTGAAGGCAAAGATAAATGAATGGGACTACATCAGAATAAAAAGTTTTTGCTCAGCAAGAGAAACTGATATCAAAATAAACAGACAGCCAACTATATGGGAACTGATATTTTCAAACGACAGCTCAGATAAGGGCCTAATATCCAAAATTTACAAAGAACTCATAAAACTCAACAACAAACAAACAAACAATCCAATAAAAAAATGGGAAGAGGACATGAACAGACACTTCTCCCAGGAAGAGATACAAATGGCCAACAGATATATGAAAAGATGCTCAGCTTCATTAGTTATTAGAGAAATGCAAATCAAAACTACAATGAGATACCACCTCACTCCTGTTAGATTAGCTATTATCAACAAGACGGGAAATAGCAAATGTTGGAGAGGCTGTGGAGAAAAAGGAACCCTCATTCACTGTTGGTGGGACTGTAAAGTAGTACAACCATTATGGAGGAAAGTATGGTGGTTCCTCAAAAAACTGCAAATAGAACTACCTTATGACCCAGCAATCCCTCTACTGGGTATATACCCCAAAACCTCAGAAACATTGATATGTGAAGACACATGTAGCCCCATGTTCATTGCAGCACTGTTCACAGTGGCCAAGACATGGAAACAACCAAAAAGCCCTTCAATAGAAGACTGGATAAAGAAGATGTGGCACATATACACTATGGAATACTACTCAGCCATAAGAAATGATGACATCAGATCTTTTACAGCAAAATGGTGGGATCTTGATAACATTATAAGGAGTGAAATAAGTAAATCAGAAAAAAACAAGAACTACATGATTCCATACATTGGTGGAACATAAAAATGAGACTAAGAGACATGGACAAGAGTGTGGTGGTTACCAAGGGTGGGGGGGAGGGAGGACATGGGAGGGAGGGAGGGAGAGATTTAGGGGGAGGGGGAGGGGCACAGAGAACTAGATGGAGGGTGACGGAGGACAATCTGACTTTGGGCGAGGGGTTTGCAACATAATTTGATGACAAAATAACCTAGACATATTTTCTTTGAATATATGTACCCTGATTTGTTAATGTCATCCCATTACCATTAATAAAAATTTATTTTAAAAAATGAAGTGAACATACAACAACTCTAAATTTATGGGACACAGCAAAAGGAGTCCAGAGAGAAAAGTTCACAGCATTACATGCATATCTTAAGAAGCAAGAAAAAGCTCAAATAAACAACTTAACCCTGCATCTAAAAGAACTAGAAAAAGAACAGCAAGTAAAGCCCACAGGAAGTAGAAGGAATAAAATCATAAAGATCAGATTGAAAATAAGTGACATAAAAGCTAAAAAAAAATACAGAAGATTAATGACACCAAGAGCTGGTTCTTTAAAAAGGTAAACAAAATTGATGAACCTTTAACCAGGCTCACACACATACAAAAAAAGAGAGAGAACTCAAATAAATAAAATTAGAAATGAGAGTGAAGAAGTAACACCTGGTACAGCAGAAACACAAAGAATTGTAAGAAAATAATATGAAGAACTGTATGCCAAAAATTTAGACAACCTAGGTGAAATGGACAAACTCCTGCAAACATAATCTTTCAAAAATCAATCTGGGAGAATCAGAAAACCTAAACAAACCCATCACAACAAATGAGATTGAAACATTTATTAAAAAACTCCCAACAAACAAAAGTCCTGGGCCAGATGGCTTCACAGGCAAATCCTACCAAAAATTCAAAGAAGAACTAACTCCTATCCTTCTCAAGTTATTTGAAAACTCAAGAGGAGGAAAAACTTCCAAGTGCCTTTTATGATGCAAACATAATCCTCATTTCAAAACAAGGTAAAGACAACAAAGAAAGAAAACTATAGGCCAATATCCCTGATGAATTTAGATGCTAAAATTCTCAACAAAATATTACAAAACCGGATCTACCAATACATGAAAAAAATCATACATCATGATCAAGTGGGATTTATTTTGGGAAAGCAATACTGGTATAATATTCACAAGTCCCTCAATGTGATTCATCACATAATCAAGAGGAAGAAGGAAAAAAACATGATAATATCAATAGATGCAGAAAAAGCATTTAATAAAATTCAGCTCCCATTTATAATTAAAATTCTCAGCAAATTGGGAATATAGAGAACATACTTCAACCTAATAAAGGCCATCTATAACAAAACTACAGCCAACATCATACAAAGTGGACAAAATTTAAAAGCAATATTTTTTAAGAACAGGAACAAGGCAGAAGTGCCCCCTTTTATCACTCTTATTCAACTAGTTTTGGAAGTCCTAGCCACAGCAAGAAATAAAAGGCATCTAAAGAAGTAGAGAAAATAAAAGACATCCAAATTGAAAAATAAGGAGTAAAACTATCATCATTTGCTGATGATATAATACTGTGCATAGAAAACCCTAAAGTTTCAGTCAAAATACTACTGAACCTGTTAAATGAAGTCAGTAAAGTGGCAGGATATAAAATTAATATTCTGAAATCAGGCATTTTTATACACCAACAATAACTGTCTGAAAGAGAAATTAAGAAAACAATCCCCTTCACTATTGCAACAACAACAAAAAAAGTACTTAAGAGTTAATTTAACCAAGTAGGTTAAAGACTTGTACTCAGAAAATTATAAAACATTGATAAAAGAAATCAAGGAAGATACAAACAAGTGGAAGCATATACTGTGTTCATGGATAGAAAGAATAAACATCATTAAAATATCTATATTACCCAAAGCAATTTACAAATTCAATAAAATTTCTATGCAATTCCTATTAAAAGATACAGATAAGTGGAAGCATATGCCGCGTTCATGGATAGGAAGAATAAATATAATTAAAATGTCTATATTACCCAAAGTAATTTATAAATTCCATGCAATTTCTATTAAAATACCCATGGTATACTTCAAAGATATAGAAGAAATATTCCAAATATTTATATGGAACCAAAAAAGAACACAAATATCCTTACCAATTTTGAAAAAGGAGAATAAAGTGGATGGTGGTATCACACTGCATGATATCAAGTTATACTAAAAGGCCATTGTACTCAAAACAGCTTGGTACTGGCATAAGAACAGGAATATAGTTCAATGTAACAGAATAGAGAACCCAGAAATATATACACATCTTTATGAATAATTGATATTTGAGAAAGGAGATAAAAGCATACAGTGGAGTAAAGACAGTCTCTTTAACAAATGGTGTTGGAAAAATTGGACAGGTACTTGCAATAAAAATGAAACTAGACTACCAACTTACACCATTCACAAAATAAACTCAAAATGGATAAAAGTCTTAAATGTAAGACTTAAAACCATAATCATGTTGGAAGATACACAGGCAGTAAACTCTCTGACATCTCTCGCCACAATATATTTGCTGATTTATCTCCACAGGCAAGTGAAATAAAGGACAGGATAAACAAATGGGACTATATCAAACTAAAAAGCTTTTGCACAGGTAAAGATAATAAGAACAGAATAAAAAGACAAACTACACAATGGGAGAACATATTTTTTTTTTTTTTTTTAATTTTTTTTTTTTTTTTTTTTTTTTTTTTTGTGTATCTGGAAACAGGGAGAGACAGTCAGACAGACTCCCGCATGCGCCCGACCGGGATCCACCCGGCACGCCCACCAGGGGCGGTGCTCTGCCCCCCAGGGGGCGATGCTCTGCCCATCCTGGGCGTCGCCATATTGCAACCAGAGCCACTCTAGCGCCTGAGGCAGAGGCCACAGAGCCATGCCCAGCGCCCAGGCCATCTTTGCTCGAATGGAGCCTTGGCTGCGGGAGGGGAAGAGAGAGACAGAGAGGAAAGCGCGGCGGAGGGGTGGAGAAGCAAATGGGCGCTTCTCCTATGTGCCCTGGCCGGGAATCGAACCCGGGTCCTCCGCACGCTAGGCCGACGCTCTACCGCTGAGCCAACCGGCCAGGGCGGGAGAACATATTTGACAATACATCTGATAAGGGGTTAATAAACAAAATTTATAAAGAAATTGTAAAACTTAACACCAGGAAGGTAAACAAATAAAAAAATGGGCAAAAAAATGAATTGACACTTCTCCAAAGAAGACATACAGATGGCCAATAGACAAATGAAAAAATGCTCAACATCACTAATAATTAGAGAAATGCAAATTAAAACCACAATGAGATATCACCTCACACCAGTTAGAATGGCACTCATCAACAAAACAACACAGAATAAGTGCTGGTGAGGATGTGGAATAAAGGGAACCCTCCTGCACTGCTGGTGGGAATGCAGACTGGTGCAGCCACTGTGGAAGACAGTATGGAGATTCCTCAAAAATTTAAAAATGGAACTATCTTTTGAACCGGCCATCCCACTTTGAGGGATATACCCCAAGAACACCATAGCACTGTTCCAAAAGGAGAAATGCACCCCCATGTTTATTGCAGCATTGTTCATAATAACCAAGTTCTGGAAACAGCTCAAGTGTCCATCAGTGGACGAGTGGATTAAAAAGCAGTGGTACATATACACAATGGAATACTACATGGCTGTGGAAAAGAAGGAAATATTACCTTTTGCAACAACATGGATGGACCTGGAAACTATTATGCTAAGTGAAATAAGCCAGGCAGAGAAAGTAAAATATAATATGACCTCACTCATTTGAGGAATCTAATAAACAATGTGAAGTTAGGAATGAAATAGAGGCAGAAGTGGGATCAAAGAGACCAGAGGAAAAGCGATCAGAGAACAGGGATTGAGAGGATGGGATCAGAGAAGGGAAAGGGATTAGTGAAATTATATATACATAACACAGCATTATAGAGAGCAGGACAGCAAATCCTGCAGTGAAGTGGGGAAGGGATTGGAAGGAGGGGGGAAGGGAGTGTCAAGGGGAACATGAGGGTGGGGTAAGATATATTTGGTGGGATGCTTGAATCTATGTAAACACAATAAATTAAAAATCAATAAAAATTTTTAAAAAAGACCCAGCCATCCCACTTTTAGGAATATACCCCAAGGACATCATAGAACGGTTCCAGAAGGAGAAATGCATTCCCATGTTTATAGCAGCATTGTCATAATAGTGAAGATCTGGAAACAGCCCAAGTGTCCGTCAGAGGACGAGTGGATTAAAAAGCTTTGGTATATATATACTATGGAATTCTACTCAGCCATAAGAAATGATGACATCGGATCATTTACAATAACATGGATGGACCTTGATAACATTATATGCAGTGTAATAAGTAAATCAGAAAAAAACTAAGAACTATATGAACCCATACATAGATGGGATGTAAAAATGAGACTCAGAGACATGTACAAGAAAGTTATGGTAACAGATGGTGGGGTGGAGGGGTGGGGTGAGGAAGGAGAGGGAGGGGGAGGGGGAGGCGAAGGGCACAAAGAAAACCAGATAGAAGGAGACAGAAGACAATTTGACTTTGAGTGAGGGGTATGCAGCATAATCAAATGTCAAAATAATCTGGAGATGTTTTCTCAGAACATATGTACCCTGATTTATCAATGTCACTGAATTAAAATTAATAAAAATAAGAAAAAATTCTTCATCTAAAGAAAAAAAGAAAGAAAAAAAAGAAATGAAGTTTGCTATGAAAAACGCTGTTTTATTAGGGTACTTGTAAACTAAACTTGGAGCTATATTGCATTATCAAAAATAATCTAGTCATAGGCAAGAAAGGAGTTTTTACGATATGGTACTTAATAGAAAAATTGTTTTAAAGTACCTTATGAGAGGGGGAAATACTAAAATTGCTTTTCTGGCAAAGCCTATCCCTCCATCCAACAATTATCCTAAGATACTTGAAATCTCATCTTCGTACATGCAATTGGTATTTGGGGCCACTTTCTCTTTTAAGGTCAAATGCAGAAACATAAATTATAGTCATTTCCTACATTGCAGTAATAAGCTGGTCAGTTCAAAGCCACCTGCATGCATAATTCACATCAGAAGTTGGCATCTACAAAGCTAAAGGCCCTTTCCTCTCTGCCACATACTTTACCCATGTAGAGGTCAAGGTAACCAAAAATAAAGTTTTAAGTTTACAGCTGGTCCATGTTATAAGGAGCTGATTTCTTGTGGTTGTTGCTCTCTTGTGAATTAAAGAATAATTTTTGCTCATAGTAATACATACTGAAAGTTAAACATAATAATGAGGCATGGCTGCTGCTCTACTGTTTCCCATTACCCTCACAAGAGGCAATTATATTCTATTGTTTTAGCTGTTTCTTCTAGTTTAAACATTCTATAATCTAAACAATATGTGTAAACAGCTATTTAATCATTTTAGATGTTATTTATTGACTTTCACTTACCATAGTTAAGAAATTCATTTTCTTATATTATACTTCCCCTTTCCACCCCAGATCCTTCACTTCTCTCAATCCTTCTATCACAATTCTTGGTTAAAATAGTAGCCAGGTTTACATGATTATGATGACTAAGTAATTATTGTTCATTATTTAGCAAAAGAGTTCATTATTGTTAGTCATTAGTCAGCCTTATCATATTATTGTTAGTCCTTTATTTCTTTTCTGAAGTTAATAACTATTTAGTGTTTCATTTCTTGAGATCCATGTATTTCTAATGCTATTTTAATTCATGTGTTCTATTAGTTCTGTATACTACACATCAATATTTCTTTTTAAGATTTTACCTATTAATTTTAGAAAAAGGGGAGAAAGAGATCAAGAGAGAAAGGCAGAGCGGAGGAGTGGGATGCATTAACTCATAGTTTTTTGTTTTGTTTTTTACAATAGAGAGACAGAGAGAAAGACAGGTAGGGACAGACAGCCAGGAAGGGAGAGAGATAAGAAGCATCAGTTCTTCATTGCAGCACCTTAGTTGTTCATTGACTGTTTTCTCATATGTGCCTTGACCGGAGGGCTACTGTAGAATAAGTGACCCCTTGCTCAAACCAGCAACCTTGGGCTCAAGCCAGCAACCATGGAGTCATGTCTATGATTCCACACTCAAGCCAGCAACCCCAAGCTCAAGCCAGATGAGCCCACACTAAAGCCTGAAACCTTGGAGCTTCAAACCTGGGTCATTCTGCATCCCAGTCCAACGATCTATCCACTGTGCTATCGCCTGGTCAGGCCTTAGTTGCTTCAGTATGTGCCTTGACTTGGCAAGCCTGGGGTGCTGAACCAGAGACCTCAGCATTCCAGGCCAATGTTTTATCCACTGCTCCATCACAGGTCAGACCTCATAAATATTTTACCCAAATACTTCAACCCATTTAAAATCTCCTGGTTCCATTTCTCCTTGAAGATTTCCCCCTCACTGCTCTTGGTTCCCTTACTACAAATTGGGCCAGGTATGTTAGCCTAAAAAATGACTGTCCTTCTAGGAATTTGATTTTTTGTTTCCTAAATATTATATTGTGTCTTTCTTTTCTTGGCTGACTCCCTTATTTTAGTAGACTAAAAACTCTGATAACTCCCAGAGAAAAAGTTCATAGGAGGAATATTTTTGAGACCTGCATGTTCTTCTCTAATATTTAACATGAGTATGATTGGATTGCTATATAATTTTAAAATGAAAATCACTTTCCAAAAAATTAGACATTTATGGTCAACTGATTTTCAACTAAAGTACCAAGACCCTTCAATAATGAAAGAGTCATCTTTTTAACAAATAGTTTTGAGACAACTGAGTATATACAAACAGATAATAAAGTTGGAACTTTAACTCATACTATTCACATAAACAAAATGGATCAAAGACCTAAATGTAAGAGATAAAACTATAATACTCTTAGAAGAAGAGTTTACAAAAGTATAAATATCTATGACCTCAGGTTAGGCAATGATTTTATTTGCCTTCATGACCAAAGAACAAAATTAAATACTTTTGGGCTTTTAAAAACACTGTTATGATATTTTCTTCCTTTTGTTTTTTTGCCTTGGTTGATCATATAACTTCATTTAAACAGGATACTTTTTAATGTGGAAGGGAAGAACACTTTAATATTACACCTGGACAATACATGTAAACTGGAGTTGACAAGAGCACATCAGGACATATGATCTTCTTTACTTAAGCCACTAAATATATGAACTCATTATGAATTGAGTGTGTAAAGTTACTAGCTTTGTGACCATTGACAGATTATAAAATTGTGCTGTCCTTCTACTTTATTTTGTTCTGGTTTTGACCAGTAAAGTGTGAAAATGATTGCACCTATCTCTCTCTGCCTCAATGGGAAAACTGATAATATGTATGTAAAGTATTTATCTGAGTTCCCGGCATAATATTGTTAAATTTTACTTGTATGACTAATATGTAAGAAAAACTTTGTATAACTTGCTTTTCAAATAAAAATTTCTTGGAGTTAGGAGTGTAATTAGATTGCATTGATAGGACTAGTTTTGAGTTCAAGTTAACCTTAACCAAACTTCTATTCTCATTTTAGATTTTTGGGTTTCTGATATGCTTGGGAATTATTTTTGCAATAGAAATTCAATGTGGGACAATCAAATTGAGGACCCATTCAGAACATTCCTTTACAGAAATGAAGGAGAAAAGAACTCTGAATTCCTAGAATTCTTAACATTCTTGTGATATATTATTATTCTTAAGGTGACCAACATTTTTACAATGAAAAGGAAGACAAAAATAAATTAAATAAAACAATATCATAAATAAAAGAAACATTTTATTCATTGCAACTATAACACTGGGAAACAATTTTTTTTTCATTTTCTGTTGCATGAGGTTTTAGAACCATTTCTATATATTGCTGCATCGCTAATTCCAAATCTGAAATCTATTTTTGGTGCATGTTCTAGTAGTTATGCAATTTTAATTTCTTTTTGTTACAGTTAATGGCATGCATTGGTTTTTAAAATGGAGTTAAAGGGCAACGAATCTTGGGTTAAACATAACCATATGGCAATTAATGTTTTAAAAGCATCACTTTTATATAATTGTAGTTGTTTTTAAATGTAAAAAATTATTATCTGATAAAAACACCCTCTTATTTTGTTTTAAGATTAAATCATGGCTTCTTCGAGTAGTCATAAATGTAAGAATAGTCCTGACACCTTCTGTTATATATGTGGCTGTTACACACTTCAACGTCCAAGGCACAATATTTCATCATTTGTGACACATGCATATATTGCCTATTTTCAAGTTCCCCTTGGCGATCAAGACAAGAATTGGGCTCCTCATATTGTGTGTCATAATTGTGAGGAAATGCTTCATGATTGGACAAAATGAAAACGCAAAGAAATGCCTTTTGCTGTTCCCATGGTTTGGCGTGAACCTGAGGACCACAGCAGTGACTGCTATTTCTGTCTGATCCATACAAAGGACATCGGCAAGAAAAAATGGCATATGATCGCATATCCTAATATTCCTTCAGCAATACGACCTATCCCACACTCTGAAACACTCCCAGTTCCAGTTTTCAATGGTTTTACTTCTTCTAAGGACAAAGAAGTGAACATGGTGATCAAGTGTATTTTGATAAGATGCATGAGGAAATGGTTGTAGAATCTGAAGGCTCTTCCTCTGATACCAAGCAGTCATTAACCCCTCAGCAGTTTAGCCAACCTGAATTGAATGACTTAGTAATAAATTTGGGCCTATCAAAGAAAGCAGCTGAGTTATTAGCCTGTAGGCTTTAAGAAAAGAATGTACTTCACCAGTCAGCTAAAGAAGTGGTCCCCAACCTTTTTTGGGCCACAGACTGGTTTAATGTCAGAAAATATTTTCACGGACTGGCCTTTAGGGTGAGACAGATAAATGTATCACGTGACCAAGACAAGCATCAAGAGTGAGTCTTAGACGGATTTAATGAGGGAATCCGGTAATTTTTAAAAAATAAAACATCATTCAGACTTAAATATAAATAAAACGGAAATAATGTAAGTTATTTATTCTTTCTCCATGGACCGGTACCAAATGGCTCATGGACCAGTACCGGTCCGTGGCCCAGGGGTTGGGGACCACTGAGATAAAGTATACCATTTCAAGAAGCGTGAACAGATTTTTGTGGACTTTTTTTCTGAAGACAAACACTGAGTTTACTGTCATGATATCAGTAGTCTTCTCAGCCAGCTAGGTGTTACCACTTACAGTCCAACAGAATGGCGGCTATTTCTTGACAGCTCTAAATGGAGTCTGAAATGTGTTCTCCTACACAAAAGTAATGTTTATGCAGTGGTTCCAATTGGTTATTCAACTCATCTGCAAGAAGATTATAATGACATAAAAATTATCCTCGACTTTCTGAAGTATGAGCAGCATAACTGGATCATTTGTGTGGATCTTAAAATGGTAAATTTCCTGCTAGGACATAGAGAGGTTTCACGAAGTGTCCTTGCTTTCTGTGTTTGTGGGACAGCCGAGCTCGGGAGAAACACTAGACACAGAAGGAGTGACCAAAACGTGAAGCTCTGGAAGTAGGGATGCAAAATATTGTGAATGAACCTGTAGTTAATCGAGACAGGTTCATTTTTTCCCCACTTCACATCAAACTAGGCTTAATGAAACAGTTTGTTCAGGCTTTGAATAGAAAAAGTGAATGCTTTTAACATATTGTTTCTGCTTTTCCTGCCTTGTCTTTTGAGAAGATAAAAGCAGGTGTATTTGATGGACCTCAAATTCAAACCCTCATACGTGACAAAGAATTTTTCAGGAAGATGATTAAGGAGGATAAAGCAGCATGGTAGTCTTTTGTGGCAGTTATAAAGAACTCCATTGGCAAAATAAAAAGAAGAAAACTATGAATTTCTGGTTCAAAGGATTCTGTTGGCTTTCTGTGACATTGGATGTAACATGAGTGTTAAGATTCACTTCCTGAACAGTCACCTTGATAAGTTTCCCAAAAATCTTGGAGCTGTTATTGATGAGCAAACTACTGCTGGAGCATCAAATGAGATTTTCCTCAATGAGTACAAAAATGCAAGAGCTACAAATGCAAATTTTTGCCTGAATAGAATTTAAATAAATTTTGCGCAAATTTTATGATTAAAATAAGTGTTTTAATATGTTCTATTTCAAAATTGTAGACAAATTCTGATGCAATCCTATCTTTTAGTGTATTAGTGTACTTACTGCATTATATAAATTATATTTTCACAAAGATGATGCCCAAGAAGACATTCTACTTCATTATGTTAAACTAAACATTGAAAATTTTACAATAAGATAAAAACCTAACATCTTGAATTTCCAAAAAATGTAGCTTACAGAGAAATACTAATGTCAGATTTGAGATCAGCATACTCGAATTAGGTAAGAACAAGTGTTTTTGTGAATGCAACAAAAATTTTGTTCCCCAGTGTAAAATAATAAATGCATAATAAAAACATTTGTAATATTTTGTATTGTAATTATGCTTACATGCCTATTAATTTTTTAATAAAAACTGTTAGGAAAAAGTACTCATTTAGATACAAATACATCATATCACACACAATGGATCAACTCTGCATCAATCAAACATGGACATTTACAGATTAGTCTTCCAATATCAGAAAGGAGGACATAGAGAAGGACACTTTTTGAGGAAGGACAGAACTTAAAAAATAAGGACTGTCCTCCCTAAAGGAGGACAATTGGTCACTTTATTATTCTTAATGCAGTTGTACCCATTTTATTATATATAAGATTAGATGAAGCCATGTTGTCTAGATGAACACTTTAGTGAAGCCATGTTGTCAAAAGCCTCTGTTTTCATAATCATTTTTGTTTTAAAATTACAACAGTGAGATAGACATCTTGTTCTGCTTATGACCTTCCACATCTGTTACAAATGAAGGAACTAAGCTGTTCTATTAATCTAAGTGTCTGTTCCTTAGTTAATATCACACTTCCTTGCTTAATGTACCTATATAGGAAGTCTTAAAAATAGGAATTGTACTTCCTGCCACTCCATTCTTTTTAGCCATTCCAAGTTCCTTTACCTTTTCATACAGTTTTTAGAGTAAGCTTCAATATATCTACAAAAGAGATGCTGTTGGGATTTTGATAAGAATTCTACTATACCTATGGATCAATTTGAGAAGAATTGATATTTTTTACTATATTGACTCTTCCAATCTATGTATACATTGTCTATTTATTTAGTTCCATAAGAGAGAAAGAGTAAAAGAGTGACTTAAACATTGATCTGTTTCTGTATGTGCCCTGATCAAGGATGGAACTGGCAATCTCTGCATATCCAGAGGATGCTCTATCCAACCGAGCTATCCAGCCAGGGCTCTAGGAGATTTTATTAATCATAACTGGGTGTTAAATTTTATAAAATGCATTTGCTGCATCAATTGATATGATCACACAATTTTTCTCTTTAGCTTGTTTTTGTAGATGACTTTGATTTCCTAATATTGATGCAGCTTTGTATTCCTGAAATTAACCCCACTTAATCATAATGTATAATTCTTTTTATATATATAAAACTTGCAAGTATTTTGTTGACAAATTTTGAAACTCAGATCATATGAGATACTGATCCTTTTTTCTGGTTGATATTAGGGTAATAATGGCTTCATATAATGAGTTGGCAAGTGTAGTGTTGCTTTCTATATTCTGATAAATACTATGGGAAATTGGTGCTAATTTTGATCAAATGTTTGGTAGAATTCTCCAGTGAAATGGTCCAGATACAGAGACATTTTTATAAAAGTGTTTAAATTACAGATTCAATTTCTTTACATTTATAGGACTATTTATGTTATTTAGTGTGTATTACATGAGTTTTGGTAGATTGTGTTTTTCTTTTTTTTTTTTTAATAATTTTATTTTTTTAATGGGGTGACATCAATAAATCAGGATACATATATTCAAAGATAACAAGTCCAGGTTATCTTGTCGTTCAATTATGTTGCATACCAACCACCCAAAGTCAGATTGTCCTCTGTCACCTTCTATCTTGTTTTCTTTGTGCCCCTCCCCACCCCCTATCCCTCTCCCATTCCCCCCTCCCCCCCGTAACCACCACACTCTTATCAATGTCTCTTAGTTTCACTATTATGTCCCACCTACGTATGGAATAATACAGTTCCTGTTTTTTTCTGATTTACTTATTTCGCTTCGTATCATGTTATCAAGATCCCACCATTTTGCTGTAAATGTTCCGATGTCATCATTTCTTATGGCTGAGTAGTATTCCATAGTGTATATGTGCCACATCTTCTTTATCCAGTCATCTATTGATGGGCTTTTTGGTTGTTTCCATGTCCTGCCCACTGTGAACAATGCTGCAATAAACATGGGGCTGCATGTGTCTTTACGTATCAATGTTTCTGAGTTTTGGGGATATATACCCAATAGAGGGATTGCTGGGTCATAAGGTAGTTCTATTTTCAGTTTTTTGAGGAACCACCATACTTTCTTCCATAATGGTTGTACTACTTTACATTCCCACCAACAGTGGATGAGGGTTCCTTTTTCTCCAAAACCTCTCCAACATTTGCTATTACCTGACTTGCTAATAACAGCTAATCGAACAGGTGTGAGGTGGTATCTCATTGCCGTTTTGATTTGCATTTCTCTAATAGCTAAAGAAGATGAGCATCTTTTCATATATCTGTTGGCCATTTGTATTTCTTCCTGGGAGAAGTGTCTATTCATATCCTCTTCCCATTTTTTTATTGGATTGTTTGTTTGTTTGTTGTTGAGTTTTATGAGTTCTTTGTATATTTTGGATATTAGGCCCTTATCTGAGCTGTTGTTTGAAAATATCATTTCCTTGCAACACAATTTATGTTTAAGACTCTCAACAAAATGGGTATAGAAGGAAAATATCTCAACAGGATAAAGGCCATATATGATAAACCATCAGCCAACATCCTATTAAACGGCATAAAACTGAGGACTTTCTACCTTAAATCAGGAACAAGACAGGGTTGTCCACTCTCTCCACTCTTATTCAACGTGGTGCTAGAAGTTCTGGCCAGAGCAATCAGACAAGACAAAGAAATAAAAGACATCCATATCGGAAAAGAAGAAGTAAAGCTATCACTTTTTGCTGATGATATGATCCTATACATCGAAAACCCGAAGGACTCCACAAAAAGATTATTAGAAACAATAAACCAATACAGTAAGGTCACAGGATACAAAATTAACATACAAAAGTCCATAGCCTTTCTATATGCCAACAATGAAATATTAGAAAACGAACTCAAAAAAATAATCCCTTTCACGATTACAACAAAAAAAATAAAATATCTAGGAATAAACATAACAAAGAACGTAAAAGACTTATATAATGAAAATTACAAAGCATTATTAAGGGAAATCGAAAAAGATACAATGAGATGGAAAAATATTCCTTGTTCTTGGATAGGAAGAATAAATATAATCAAAATGGCCATATTACCCAAAGCAATATACAAATTTAATGCAATTCCCATCAAAATCCCTATGAGATTTTTTAAAGAAATGGAACAAAAAATCATCAGACTTATATGGAACTATAAAAAACGCCGAATAGCCAAAACAATCCTAAGGAAAAAGAATGAAGCTGGGGGCATTACAATACCTGACTTTAAACTATATTATAGGGCCAAGATAATCAAAACAGTATGGTATTGGCAGAAAAATAGACACTCAGACCAATGGAACAGAATAGAAAACCCAGAAATAAAACCACATATATATGGTCAAATAATCTTTGATAAAGGGGCCAACAACACACAATGGAGAAAAGAAAGCCTCTTCAACATATGGTGTTGGGAAAACTGGAAAGCCACATGCAAAAGAATGAAACTCGACTACAGCCTGTCCCCGTGTACTAAAATTAATTCAAAATGGATCAAAGATCTAAATATAAGACCTGAAACAATAAAGTACATAGAAGAAGACATAGGTACTAAAATCATGGACCTGGGTTTTAAAGAACATTTTATGAACTTGACTCCAATGGCAAGAGAAGTGAAGGCAAAGATAAATGAATGGGACTACATCAGAATAAAAAGTTTTTGCTCAGCAACAGAAACTGATATAAAAATAAACAGACAGCCAACTAAATGGGAAATGATATTTTCAAACAACAGCTCTGATAAGAACCTAATATCCAAAATTTACAAAGAACTCATAAAACTCAACAACAAACAAACAAACAATCCAATAAAAAAATGGGAAGAGGACATGAACAGACACTTCTCCCAGGAAGAGATACAAATGGCCAACAGATATATGAAAAGATGCTCAGCTTCATTAGTTATTAGAGAAATGCAAATCAAAACTACAATGAGATACCACCTCACTCCTGTTAGATTAGCTATTATCAACAAGACGGGTAATAGCAAATGTTGGAGAGGCTGTGGAGAAAAAGGAACCCTCATTCACTGTTGGTGGGACTGTAAAGTAGTTCAACCATTATGGAGGAAAGTATGGTGGTTCCTCAAAAAACTGCAAATAGAACTACCTTATGACCCAGCAATCCCTCTACTGGGTATATACCCCAAAACCTCAGAAACATTGATATGTGAAGACACATGTAGCCCCATGTTCATTGCAGCACTGTTCACAGTGGCCAAGACATGGAAACAACCAAAAAGCCCTTCAATAGAAGACTGGATAAAGAAGATGTGGCACATATACACTATGGAATACTACTCAGCCATAAGAAATGATGACATCAGATCATTTACAGCAAAATGGTGGGATCTTGATAACATCATACGGAGTGAAATAAGTAAATCAGAAAAAAACAAGAACTACATGATTCCATACATTGGTGGAATATAAAAATGAGACTAAGAGACATGGACAAGAGAGTGGTGGTTACCAGGGGTGGGGGGAGGGAGGATGCAGGAGGGAGGGAGGGAAAGAGTTAGGGGGAGGGGGAGGGGCACAGAGAAAACTAGACAGAGGGTGACGGAGGACAATCTGAACCTGGGTGAGGGGTATGCAACATAATTTAATGACAAGATAACCTAGACATGTTTTCTTTGAATATATGTACCCTGAAATATTAATGTCATCCCATTACCATTAATAAAAATTTATTTAAAAAAAAATAACCTAGACATGTTTTCTTTGAATATATGTACCCTGATTTATTAATGTCATCCCATTACCATTAATAAAAATCATTATAAAAAAAAATCTTGACATAATTGTTCAATACTAGGATAACAACAGTGAATATCATGGACACGACCATTTTCTACGTAATAGTACATTATTTCTCTTATTATTCAAGACCCAGTTATTAAAGTAATAAAATAACCTCATCCCTTTAAGAAAATAAACATATATGAAACACATATTTCTTCAAATTATATACTAATAGCCATGTAATAATAATATTAATATTAAAGCTTAAAGGTATAACCTTCAAAAAAAAAAAAAGAAATATCATTTCCCATTTAGTTGGCTTTCTGTTTATTTTGTTATCGGTTTCTCTTGCTGAGCAAAAACTTCTTAGTCTGATGTAGTCCCATTCATTAATTTTTGCCTTCACTTCTCTTGCCATTGGAGTCAAATTCATAAAATGCTCTTTAAAACCCAGGTCCATGAGTTGAGTACCTATGTCTTCTTCTATGTACTTAATTGTTTCAGGTCTTATGTTTAGATCTTTGATCCATTTTGAGTTAATTTTTGTACAGGGGGAGAGACTGTAGTCGAGTTTCATTCTTTTGCATGTGGCTTTCCAGTTTTCCCAGCACCATTTAATGAAGAGGCTTTCTTTTCTCCATTGTGTGTTGTTGGCCTCTTTATCAAAAATTATTTGACTATATATATGTGGTTTTATTTCTGGACTTTCTATTCTGTTCCATTGGTCTGAGTGTCTATTTTTCTGCCAAAACCATGCTGTTTTGATTGTCGTGGCCCTATAATAGAGTTTGAGGTCAGGTATTGTTATGCCCCAGCTTCATTCTTTTCCTTTAGGATTGCTTTGGCTATTCGGGGTTTTTTTATAGTTCCATATAAATCTGATAATTTTTTGCTCTATTTCTTTAAAAAATGTCATTGGAAGTTTGATAGGAATTGCATTAAATTTGTATATTGCTTTGGGTAATATAGCCACCTTGATTATATTTATTCTTCCTAGCCAAGAACAAGGTATATTCTTACACCTCATTATATCTTTTTCGATTTCCCTTAACATTGGTTTATAGTTTTCATTATATAAGTCCTTTACATTCTTTGTTATGTTTATTCCTAAGTATTTTATTTTTTTTGTTGCAATCGTGAAGGGGATTATTCTTTTGAGTTCATTCTTAGTTGTTTCATTGTTGGCATATAGAAAGGCTATTGACTTCTGTATGTTAATTTTGTATCCTGCGACCTTACTGTATTGGCTTATTGTTTCTAGTAGTCTTCTTGTGGATTCTTTGGGGTTTTCGATGTATAGGATCATATCATGTGCAAAAAGTAATACCTTTACTTCTTCTTTTCCGATATGGATGCCTTTTATTTCTTTGTCTTGTCTGATTGCTGTGGCGAGAACCTCTAGTACCACATTAAATGAGAGTGGAGAGAGTGGACAACCCTGTCTTGTTCCTGATTTAAGGGGGAAAGCCTTCAGTTTTGTGCCATTTAATATGATGTTAGCAGATGGTTTATCATATATGGCCTTTATCATGTTGAGATATTTTCCTTTTATACCCATTTTGTTGAGAGTCTTAAACATAAAATTGTGTTGTATTTTATCGAAAGCCTTTTCTGCGTCTATTGATAAGATCATGTGGTTTTTGTTCTTTGTTTTGTTGATATGGTGTATTACATTAACCGTTTTACGTATGTTGAACCATCCTTGAGATTCTGGGATGAATCCCACGTGATCATGATGTATTATTTTTTTAATATGTTGTTGTATTCGATGTGCTAGTATTTTGTTTAGTATTTTAGCATCTGTATTCATTAGAAATATTGGTCTGTAGTTTTCTTTTTTTGTGCCATCCTTGCCTAGTTTTGGTATGAGGGTTATGTTGGCCTCATAAAATGTGTTTGGAAGTATTGTTTCTTCTTCAATTTTTTGGAAGACTTTGAGTAGAATAGGAACCAAGTCTTCTTTGAATGTTTGATAAAATTCACTGGTATAGCCGTCAGGGCCTGGACTTTTATTTTTGGGGAGGTTTTTAATGGTTTTTTCTATTTCTTTTCTACTGGTAGGTCTGTTTAGGCTTTCTGCTTCTTCTTGACTCAGTCTAGGAAGGTTGTATTTTTCTAGGAATTTATCCATTTCTTCTAGGTTGTTGAATTTAGTGGCATAAAGTTTTTCATAGTATTCTACAATAATTCTTTGTATATCTACGGTGTCCGTGGTGATTTCTCCTCTTTCATTTTGGATTTTGTTTATATGAGTTCTTTCTCTTTTTTCCTTGGTAAGTCTTGCCAAGGGTTTGTCAATTTTGTTGATCTTTTCAAAGAACCAGCTCCTTGTTCTATTAATTTTTTCTATAGTTTTTCTGTTCTCTAATTGATTTATTTCTGCTCTGATTCTTATTATCTCCTTTCTTCGGCTGGTTTTGGGTTGTCTTTGTTCTTCTTTTTCTAGTTCCTTAAGGTGGGAAGTTAAGTGGTTCACTTGGGCTCTCTCTTGTTTGTTCATATATGCCTGAAGCGATATGAACTTCCCTCTTATCACTGCTTTTGCTGCATCCCATAGATTCTGATATGTCATATTGTCATTTTCATTAGTCTGTATATATCTTTTGATCTCTGCACTTATTTCTTCTTTGACCCATTCATTTTTCAAAAGTATGTTGTTTAGTTTCCACATTTTTGTGGGATTTTTTTTCCTCTTTTTTGCAGTTGAATTCTAGTTTCAAGGCTTTATGATGAGAAAATATGCTCGGTACAACTTCAATTTTTCTGAATTTTCTGATGTTGTTTTTGTGGCCCAACATATGGTCAATTCTTGAGAATGATCCATGTACACTGGAGAAAAATGTATACTCATTCACTTTGGGATGAAATGTCTTGTAGATGTCTATCATATCCAGGTGCTCTAGTGTTTTGCTTAAGGCCACTATGTCTTTGTTGATTCTCTGTTTGGATGACCGATCTAGAGCCGTCAGCGGTGTATTGAGGTCTCCAAGTATGATTGTATTTTTGTCAGTTTTTGTTTTAAGATCAATAAGTAGCTGTCTTATATATTTTGGTGCTCCTTGGTTTGGTGCATATATATTAAGAATTGTTATGTCTTCTTGATTCTGTGTCCCCTTAGCCATTATGAAATGGCCATTTTTGTCTCTGAGTACTTTTCCTGTCTTGTAGTCAGCATTATCTGATATGAGTATTGCTATGCCTGCTTTTTTTTGGATGTTATTTGCTTGGAGTATTGTTTTCTAGCCTTTCACTTTGAATTTGTTTTTATCCTTGTTACTTAGATGAGTTTCCTGTAGGCAGCATACAGTTGGATTTTCTTTTTTTAATCCATTCTGCTACTCTGTGCCTTTTTATTGGTGAGTTTAATCCGTTTACATTTAGTGTAATTATTGATATTTGTGAGTTCCCTATTGCCATTTTATATCTTGCTTTCTGTTAGTTTTGTGTCTTGTTTGATCCTTCTCTTTTGTTTTTCTATCTTTTGTTTTTATTTGGTTGTATTCCATACATCTTTCCTCTGTTGCTATCTTTTTTATCTCATGTGCTTCTGTGGTGGTTTTTTCAATGGTGGTTACCTTTGAGTAATGAAAAGTGTCCCTACCCTGTTCATTGTAGCGAACTATTTTGTGAATACTTTTGCACTCCATCGTCCTTTGCTACTGTTAATCTCCATCTTCTCCCCCTCTTTCTTTTTGTTGTTGTCACAGTTTAAATTTGGTTTTATTGTGTTCTTGTAGCTTTTACTTGTGGCTCTGTTGTTTTTTTGTTCTTTGTACCTGATTGGAGAACCCCCTTTAGTAATTCCTGGAGTGGGGGTTTTCTGATGATAAATTCCCTCATCTTTTCTGTATCTGTGAATGTTTTTATTTCTCCTTCGTATTTGAAGGATAGCTTTGATGGGTATAGTATTCGTGGCTGAAAGTTCCTCTCTTTCAGGACTTTATATATTGGGGTTCACTCTCTTCTAGCTTGTAGAGTTTCTGTTGAGAAATCTGATGATAATCTAATGGGCCTTCCTTTATATGTTGTATTCTTCTTTTCCCTGGCTGCCTTGAGAATTTTTTCTTTGCTGTTGGTTTGTGTCAATTTCATTATGATATGCCTTGGAGTAGGTTTGTTGGGGTTAAGAAAACTTGGAGTTCTGTTTGCTTCTTGACCTTGAGGCTTTAGTTCTTTCCACAGGCTTGGGAAGTTCTCATCTATTATTTGTTTGAGTATGTTCTCCATTCCATTTTCTCTTGCTTCTCCCTCTGATATACCTATTATTCTTATGTTATTCTTTTTGATGGAGTCAGATAATTCTGGTAGGGCTATCTCATTTTTTTTAATTTTTGAGTCTCTTTCTTCTTCTCTCTGTTGTGCCTCAAGTTGCTTGTCTTCTATTTCACTAATCCTCTCTTCTATCTGACCTGTTTTATTAGCTAAGCTTGTTACTTCATTTTTCAGCTCGTGAATTGAGTTTTTCATCTCTGTTTGATTTGTTTTTATAGTTTCAATTTCCTTGGACATACATTCTTTGTGTTCATTGAGTTGTTTTCTGAGCTCCCTAAATTGCCTTTCTGTGTTTTTTTGTATATCTCAGAGAATTTTTAGGATTTCTATCTTGAATTCTCTGTCATTTAGCTCCAAGGTTTCCAATATATTAAATTTTTTCTCCATAGATTTTTCCTCATCTAGCTGTGTTACCTCTCTTTCTTTTGTATCCATGATATTCGATTTTCTCTTCCTTAATGGCATCTGAGGGTGGTTTTGTTGATAGCATTAATGAGATTTAATAAAGAATAAAAAGTTAAAAAAAATAAAAAATCGAAAAGAGTTGTTTTTAAAAAAATTAATAATGAAATAAACAAAAATAAAATAAAATAAAAATTTTAAAAAAAGGAAGTTATTCCCCCCCTCCTTTTTTCCTCTCCTCTCCTCTCCCCTCTTTCTTGAGAAAATCTTGTGGTGGACTGTGAATTATAACAAACAATGCCTGTGATGGAGGTCCTGAATTGGGGAAAAGTAATAAAGGGGCAAAAAAAAGAAAAAAAAGAATAAAAAAGAGCGTATGGACCCACAAAAAGCAAATAAGGAAAAAATTTGGGTCAAGAATAAAATGATTTGATTTTAGGTGTTGGTTGTCTAAGAGTTATGATGAGAGGAATAAGAGGAAAACTGAAAAATGGGGGGACAAATTAAAAAATTACTATTGTATTTAGTGGAACAAGAACTAGATAATATGGAGAGCCAGGGATGGGAGCACTGCTAGTGAGTTAAAAAGGTGAAGTAAAAAACCCCCAAAATGCCACAAACTTAGGTTTGAGTCCCAGATAAGACAATTTGTTTGTTATTGAGGTTTGAATGAGAGGAGATGTAAAGGAGAAAGGAAGAAACTAATATAGAGGGAGAAAAGGAAGAGAGAGAGAGAGAAAAAGAGGGAACCACTAAAAGAAGAAAAAATAAAGGAGAGAGAGAGAGAGAGAGTTAAGGGTTTTGGAGTGCAACCCTCATAGAGAGAAAGGAAGAGAAGAGAAAAGATAATGGGAGATGTAACACTTATGGGTAGTGTAGTTCAAGGAGAGGAGAGAGTAAGACCGGTAGAGAGTTAATCGGCCAAATTGGAGGAGGAAAAAAAAGTATCAAGAATGAAGATAAGAGAAACAAATGAACAAATATAATAAAATGGGATAGGTTATAAAGTCTGCAGATTATTCTTGATTTTGAGAGGTTATCTTCTTGCTTTTTCTTTTCTCTCCCTCTTCCTGGTCAGTGACTCTGTACCCCGGGTTCTGCCCTTTTGGCACGCTCAGGTAGAGGTTTGCAGTTGATAAGTCTCTATGGCAATGTCATGTATTGTGATTTAGTCTCGTTGGCAGTCGAAGCTCATTAGCATTTATAGGCTCCAACAGTGAGAGAGCCCGTGTTCCTGGAGCCTTTCTCCTAGTCTTTCCTTCCTCAATTAGTAGCCTGATAATCCAGCTATGGGGTTGCTGCTGCCTCTGCCTGGATAGTAAGAGGCTCAAAGAGCTGGCAACTCCCCACTCTATTTCCACTCAGCACAGGGCTCTGGGTAAGGCTCAGTCAGTCAGAGCTGCTAGCATAATCAGATGGGCTTTCCGCCCACTCAAATACATCTGGCTCTGCCACTCTGTCCGGTAACACAAGCGGGCGCCCACTTCCGGGGCGCTTGGAGGAAACTCTCACTCACTGTCTGCGACCAGGATATCTGGCCAGCAGTCTCACGCTCTGAGTGAAATCCCCAACCGCAGGGAAAAGTTGCAGCGTTGGAATTGAGTCTCGCTCCGTCCCCGTGCGCGGCTTTTGCAAGGCGCTGGGGCGGCTCGAGATTCCGCTTTGGCCCACACAAAGGCCCCTGACTCTGCCCCTCTGTGCGATAACACGGGCGCGCACTGCCAAGGCACTCGGAGGAATTGCTCACTCCTTATCTGCGCGCGCAAACCAGGATATGAGGCCGGCCGTGTTTCCCTCTGAGTGAAACACCCTCTAGCACGGAAAATCTCCACTGTTGGAATTAGTTCTCACTCCCTCCCGTGGGTGGCTTTCCCAGGGCGCTGGGGCTGCCCAGAGACTCTGCCCTCGGCCCACAGAAAGGCCTCTGACCCTGCCTCTCCGTGGGGCAACACGGGCACCCACTTCCGGGACCTAGGAAGAAATTCTCGCCCACTAACTGCGCGCACGCCGACCAGGAGACCGGGTAAAATGGCCGCTCTGCTTGTCTTTCTTTGTTTGGGTTTGGCGCGAGTGTTAGCTTGTATTGACCGGGTTGCCACAGGATCAGATTTTCCTCGGCTTGGATCTCCGTGCCAGTCTGGTTCGGCCGTTTGTGCCGTGGCGGCCTGGATCTATTCACCCCCTTTGCCCGCCTCAGTTTCTATATTCACAGTTACCAGAGAAAGCCGCCCTGTTTAGGTTAGTGAGGAAGGCAGAGCATTTCTTACTCCCTTTTTCCTTCGGGGTTTGGTTATATATTTAGCCAATTTTTCACTCAATCATACCTTTGTGTGTATTGCTAAGCATCTGGAATCTCCAAGTATAGGTTTTTCTGTTTCTGGTTGAAGATCTTGTTGAGTTTTGGGGGAGATTTATCGGTATCGCTTCCTACCCCGCCATTACTCTGACGTCATCCCCTCCGTCACCTTCTATCTCAGATTGTGTTTTTCAAGGAATTGATATATTTCATCTGTTTTTGACTTTATGACAGTAGAGTTGTTCATCGTATTGCCTTGTTATTCTTTAATGCAGTGGTCCCCAACGTTTTTTGGGCCATGGACCGGTTTAATGTCAGAAAATATTTTCACAGACCGGCCTTTAGGGTGGGATGGATAAATATATCACGTGACCGAGACAAGCATCAAGAGTGAGTCTTATACGGATGTAACAGAGGGAATCTGGTATTTTTAAAAAATAAAACATCATTCAGACTTAAATATAAATAAAATAGAAATAATGTAAGTTATTTATTATTTCTATGCAGACCAGTACCAAATGGCTCATGGACCAGTACCAGTCCATGGCCCGGGGGTTGGGGACCACTGCTTTAATGGATGACAAATCTGTAGTAATATCTGGTTTCATTCCTGATAGTGAAATTTGTAACTTCTCCAGCTTTATATTTTTTAGTCTTGCAGAAGTTTTTCAATTTTATTGGTAATTTCAAAGAACTAGCTTTTTGTTTTATTTATTTTATCTATTGTTTCCCTATTTTCAATTTCATTTAATTCTGCTCTTTATTATTTTCTTTTTTCTACTTGTTTTGTGTTTATTTTACCTTCTTTATCTAGTTTTCTTTTTTTTTTTAATGTGGTCTCTTAAATTATTGATTTGAGGTCCTTCTTTTTTCCTATTTTAAATATTTAGTGCTGTAAATTTTCCTTTCAGCAACAATTCTGTAAGGATCTGTAAAATTTTTGTTGTTCATTTTGTCATACTGCATTTTTTAAATAAAATTTCTACTTTAATTGTTCCCTCTTCTGTCAGCATAGCAAAGTCCAGATATTTAATAAATGTGTGTTTCTGTTTTTGTGATAGGGGAGTTTGTGTGTTCTCTGATTCTGTGCTTCTCTTTAGTCATACTGCCCTATATTTTTTTCCTTTTTCTTCTTTTCCCTTTCTCCATTCAACTGACATAATGTTCTTCTCCATTCCTTTTTTCCTCTACCAGAAACTATGAATTTTAAAAACTACCCCTTCAGCCTGACCTGCGGTGACGCAGTGGATAAAGCATCAACCTGGAATGCTGAGGTTGCCAGTTCGAAACCCTGGGTTTGCCTGGTCAAGGCACATATGGGAGTTGATGCTTCCTGCTCCTCCCCTTCCTCTCTCTCTCTCTCTCTCTCTCTTTCTCTCTACTCTCTCTCTAAAAATGAAATAATAAAAAAACTAACCTTTTAAATCACACATGCTTTTAATTTTTTCCTTGTAGTTTGTGTTTGTTCTGTCTACACACTTTTTTTAAGTTTGGGGTGAACTTGGTCTTTTTGGTGGTCATATTACATAACTTAAAGCCTTATAACTATCTTTCCTCTTCTGTTTTCCCCTAAGGTTTTCTTTTTATATATATAAATAAATTTTTATTTTAATGGGGTGACATCAATAAATCAGGGTACATATAATCAAAGAAAACATTTCCAGGTTATTAACCCCTTATTAGATGTATCTTGAATATATTATCCCATTGATTTGGGTTGTCTTTTTATTTTGTCAATGGTGTATTTTTCTGTAAAAAAGATTTTTAGTTTCATATAGTCCCATTTGTTTATTTTGTCCTTTATTTCACTTGCTCACAGAGATATATTAGTAAAAAATTTGGTATGAGAAATGTCTGAGCATCTACTGCCTATATTTTCTTTCAAAATTGCATGATATTGTCTCTTAAGATTGAAGTCTTTTTTTTATAAATAAATTTTTATTTTAATGGGATGACATCAATAAATCAGGGTACATACATTCAAAGAACACATTTCCAGGTTATCTTGTCATTTAGTTCTGTTGCATACCCATCACCCGAAGAGAGATCGTCCTCCGCGACCCTCCATCCAGTTCTCTCTGTACTCCTCCCCCTCCCCCTCTCCCTCCTTCCCTCCCCCCACCCCCCATAACCACCACACTCCTGTCCATGCCTCTTCGTCTCGCTTTTATGTCTCACCAATGTATGGAATCCTGCAGTTCCTGTTTTTTTCTGATTCGCTTATTTCACCCCACACAATGCTACCAAGACTCCACTATTCTGCTGTAAGTGATCCGATGTCATCATTTCTCCTAGCTGAATAGTATACCATGGTGTATATGTGCCCCATCTTCTTCATCCAGTCCTCTATTTTTTTTACAGTGATTAAAAGCCTTTAAGCAAACTCTTGGCCAATACAGCAAGAATCCCTAAAAGAGTAGTGTCCTTAACATGTTTACCAAGTCCAAGTTGGCGCCATCACCATGCCAAATCCCTGAAAAATGCAACCCAACCACAGCTCAGTCTGTTAGGAGCTGTCACAGGGAGCAAGAGTCCAGGAAAGTTCCCCACAGGAAAAGTCCGCATGGCACTGGAATTGTTGTCACCATTCTATACTTTTCAGCTCATGTCCAAGTCCCAATGATCACTGCTTCTAGCTGGTAATGATTCATAAGGTTTTCTTAATCAGCCTTGTTCATCACAAAGCCTTGTAGGTAGGTAGGTGGAAGGGCAGTGGAACATGAGACATAACACACTATTTTTTGGCATTATCTTTCCTGACCTGTGGTGGCACAGTGGATAAAGCATAAACCTGGAACACTGAGGTCACTG